>NC_071108.1:32497500-32550000 GCF_024256425.1 Clarias gariepinus | reverse complement strand
GATCACCGTCTGACCCCACAGAACTCGATCAGGCGACTGAATATTTAGAGTCGACATTTCGCTATACCCTAGATAATGTAGCTCCAGTCAAAAGAAAAATTATTAGAGATAAAAAACTTGCTCCCTGGTATAACGATCACACGCGCACTTTAAAACAGACCGCTCGGAAATTAGAACGTAAATGGCGTCAAACTAAATTACTAGTATTTCAAATAGCATGGAAGGAGAGCATCCTGAACTATAGAAAAGCTCTTAGTGTAGCTAGATCAACATATCTCTCCACTCTTATAGAAGAAAATAAAAATAATCCTAGATTCTTATTTAATGCTGTAGCCAAATTAACCAGAAATAAGACCACTGCAGAAATCTCCACAACAACATCATGCAATAGTGAGGACTTCATGAACTTTTTTAATAATAAAATTGTAAATATTAGGCATAAAATTGAGGTTTTGAAACCGAACAATGTAATTGATGCAGATGTTAATCTAGCCATGTCAGACCAGAACCTAGAATACTTCACTCCCCTTGAAGAGAATGAACTAATTTCACTCATCTCTTCTTCAAATTCATCAACCTGTATATTAGATCCTGTACCGACACATTTTCTTAAACAGATAGTACCAGCAATAATAGAACCCCTGTTGAGAATAATTAATTCTTCACTCAGCATTGGATATGTTCCAAAATCTTTTAAATTAGCAGTTATCAAACCAATAATTAAGAAACCTGACCTCGACCCCTGTCAGCTGTCCAGTTACAGACCAATATCAAACCTCCCCTTTATCTCTAAGATCCTGGAAAAGATAGTAGCGGAGCAGCTATGCTCATATATACATAGGAATGGCATACATGAACTGTATCAGTCAGGATTTAGGCCTCATTACAGTACAGAGACGGCGCTCGTTAAAGTAGTAAATGACATTCTATTGGCCTCTGATCAGGGTTGTGTAACTATGCTTGTATTACTTGACCTCAGTGCAGCTTTTGACACTGTTGATCACGCTATTCTTCTTCACAGATTAGAAAATGTAGTGGGAATTAAGGGTACAGCCCTCTCCTGGCTCAGATCCTATCTGACCCATCGTTATCAGTATGTAGACTTAAATGGTGATTATTCTGCATGTTCTCTAGTGGAGTTTGGCGTTCCGCAGGGTTCAGTTTTAGGTCCACTGCTTTTTTCCCTTTACATGCTTCCTCTGGGCAACATAATCCGTAAGCATGGTATTAGTTTTCATTGTTATGCTGATGATACACAGTTATATGTCTCAGCAAAACCTGATGAGAAAAAACAGCTTACTAAAATTGAGCAATGTGTGCAGGACATAAGAAATTGGATGCTAACTAACTTCCTTCTGCTAAATCCGGATAAGACAGAAGTTCTAGTCATAGGACCGCATACAGCTAGGAGTAAAATTTTAGATCATACCGTAACTTTAGATGGCCTTTCTGTTCCATCAAATGCAACAGTAAAAGACCTTGGTGTGATTATTGATTCCAGCCTTTCATTTGAAGCACATGTAGATAATATTACCAGGATAGCATTCTTTCACCTCAGAAATATTGCCAGAATAAGAAATTTATTGTCGCTAAACGACGCAGAAAAACTAGTTCATGCTTTTATCACCTCTAGGTTGGACTATTGTAATGCCTTACTGTCTGGTTGTTCAGCTAGATGCATAAATAAGCTTCAGCTAGTCCAAAATGCAGCAGCGAGAGTCCTCACCAGAACCAGAAGATATGAGCACATCACCCCTATCTTATCTTCACTCCATTGGCTCCCTGTGAAATTTCGCATTGATTTTAAAATACTACTCTTGACATATAAAGCATTAAATGGTCTCGCGCCGCAGTACCTGAGCGAACTGCTAGTGTCTTACGATCCGCCACGCCTACTTCGATCAAAGGATGCAGGCTGCTTGTCAGTACCGCGTATTATGAAAAATACAGCTGGGGGCAGAGCTTTTTCTTACAAAGCCCCAAAGTTATGGAATAGTCTTCCAAATAGTGTTCGGGACTCAGACACAGTCTCAGTGTTTAAGTCCAGGCTAAAAACCTATTTATTTAGCCAAGCATTTTTATAAATAGATTTGCCATAGGTAAAGGAGCAGATCTGGGGGACTCATGGACGTAGAGTATTATGGTAAACTGGTATGTTTGGATGCTGTCTTCCTCACTCTCATTGATCACTCAGGTTTGCTGATGGTGAGGTGATTGTTTGCTTTACATGTCAGGAAGCCCTCATGTTTGTGTTTCCTTCTGGCTCCTCCCTTTTAGTTATGCTGTCATAGTTAGTCCTGCCGGAGTCTCTGCTTGCACGCTACAGTTAATATACATTCACATTATACATTGTGTGACTGTGACCATACCTAACTGCCATCTCTCCTCTTCTTCTCTTTCCCCCCCTCTTTCTTTTTCCTCTCTCCTCCTGTCCCCCCCTTTCACTCTTTCTCTCTCTCTCTGTCGAGCTACACATGTCGTTCCTGAGCTGCCAGTGATCCAGACTCCCTCTGCCCTCCGGACCTGTCTAACCCATCCTGGTGCCCCGCTTCTGGCTGAAGATCTCGTCACATGGATGCCCCGTGTGTCTCTCTGGGATGCGTCTGGTGTCTGGGAATGATTCTCTCTACCTAGAAAATGGTTCTGGCCTTGACTGGTGTTGGCAACTGTTTCTCTGGGGACTTGACAGTTCGATAGTTCATGACTGGAACTTCTTACAAGTCTACCTGGGTCTTCAATAACTACCTGGACTCCATATTAACATCAATTAACATCAGCTATTATAGCTGACATGCCTCCCACCCTACACACTGTATAAATGCAGATCATTTACTGCTTTTTGTTTCACCCAAATGAGGATGGGTTCCCTGTTGAGTCTGGTTCCTCTCAAGGTTTCTTCCTCTTACCATCTCAGGGAGTTTTTCCTTGCCACTGTCGCCCTCGGCTTGCTCACCAGGGACAAACTGACCATTTTGATTCATACAAATTCACATTTCATACAAACCTAAATAATTCTTTTGACTATGTAAAGCTGCTTTGCGGCAATGAAAATTGCTAAAAGCGCTATACAAATAAAATTGAATTGAATTGAATTGAAGTTACCTGAACACATTCCTTCCTATCAAATATCCCACACGCCACACGTTCAACAGGAAGCTGCGTCATCCAGATAGTGCTGACGATATCACCCATACCGTGGCCCTAAAGCATGTAGCGTGATCTTTTCTTGGAGGGTCGCGTAATAATCACGTGATGATCACATGGTTGTGTCAATCACATCTTGCGTACCGCTATGAGGAACAATAACCACTGTACTAATAGAATGTACTAATATGTACTGTATGATCATTAAATTTAGTTGTATATTCATTTCAACAATGGACGTAATCACAGAGCGGCCTTATAGAGAGAAAAAAAATAATCAGGATATTAATTGAAATCTTTTTTCAAGTTCAAGTAGCGGTGAAAATGTTTAAACGACGTGGCAATAACTCCCAGCTGAGGTCCTATAATGTGCAGGTAGTGTTGGTGTGCGATTGTCTGTACAGTACACACAGACAGATTAAGTTCTCCATCGATTTTCCAAGGATCGGGTGTTCCACTCGCTGAATGTTCACGGGAGCGACTGCAGTGGGCTCCGAGCCTTCTTCTTCGTTTGCCCTATTCAAATGTTTTACCGCGGCTAAGAGTTTCATCACCGTACCGTGCTTGAAGTCTTCTTTAAATCTCAATCAGGCTTTTACGCCTTCATTCGGCAGAAATCAAGTCCTGGTTTGTCTTGAATGGCCCGCGTTGTAAACAGATCCTCAGAGCGACGGCAGCTGCTGCACTTATCATAGGCATTTCCTCAGGCGTTTCCTACTCCTGATTTAGCAGTGCTTAGATAAAACAACAACAACAACAACAACAAAAAGACCAAAATAGGAACAACAACAACCTGTAACTCTTGTTACACGAGTCTGCGAGCGCGCGGTGCGGTTAAGTGTTGTTTCTACAGTATGTTTGAAAAAAAAACATTTCTAAATAATTTTTGTTTTTTTACAGAATGTTTCTACAATTTACTTGATACATTCTTATCTTATAATAAGAATCCACTGAATTAGCCAAGGCGGGTTTAATGTGTGAAGGAATAATTGCCCAGGCGACAGTAACCAGGCTAATTGAGCTAATAGCTGCGACTTAAACACCAGGGATTAAGAACACTTTTGTACAGTGAGATCCTGTTTAAACTGCAAGATAAAAAAAGATACAATTTTGGAACAATCACCAAATAAAATAAAAGTTTTAGAATGTTAAAAAGAGCATTATTAAGCACAATGCTAAGCTGCTAGCGACAAGCTATTTCTCTTTGCTAGCTTTGCTAGCTGCATTATGTTCAGGGAGTCAAACTAAAGGAGGAAACGCAGTAAAAGTCTCATTTTGGCGTAACTTTTGATTTGAGGAGAAAAAAAGCATAAATGCATAAATGTTTATCTTTTGGTCATTATGTTAGCTAGCTAGCCAGTTATGTTAGCTTTTAACTTCAAGCTTTCAACTTCTTAAGACTTCACCAACAAACCAGTTTGAACCAGATTACGCTGACAGCGCTAAGGACAATAAGGCTCCTGGGAGAACCAGGGCGTGATTTACTGGTCGCTGTCTGAGCGGCCAATTTAACTGGCTTTGTACATGTATTTTGCACATGACGCTAATGTGATCTGATCTAATTGAATCTAATATGATTTAACCTGATCTGATCTAATCTAATCTTTTCTAACATAATCTGATCTAATTGAATCTAATATGATTTAATGTAATCTGACTAATCTAACATGATCTAAACTAGTCAGATCTAATACATTTTTTTCTAACCTAATCTGATCTAATCTAATCTGATCTAATCCAACTTTTCTAATCTGATCTAACCTAATCTGATCTAATCCAACTTTTCTAATCTAATCTGATCTAACCTAATCTGATCTAATCCAACTTTTCTAATCTAATCTGATCTAACCTAATCTGATCTAATCCAACTTTTCTAATCTAATCTGATCTAACCTAATCTGATCTAATCCAACTTTTCTAATCTAATCTGATCTAACCTAATCTGATCGAATCCAATTTTTCTAATCTAATCTAACCTAATCTGATATAATCTAATCTGATCTAATCCAACCTTTCTAAACTAATCTGATCTAATCTAATCTGATCTAATCCAACCTTTCTAATCTAAACTGATCTAACGTAATTTGATATAATCAAATCTAATCTAATCTATATAATATTTTAGGTTTTTGCAAATAAGTTTTTTAGAGCTTAAAATTTTGAGGTACTAAAGATTTTTGTCAAATGTAGAATTGAAAACATGGCTCTGTGGTTGGCTTGGATTCTGTCTCGTGTAGCTTTGGATACAAGTGTGTGTGTGTGTGTGTGTGTGTGTGTGTGTGTGTGTGTGAATAAATGGAAATAAATGGAAATGTAAACATGTTCATAATAAATGTCCTGTTAGAAAGCACTGTCTGTTGCAACTGTGCTACCATGTTTGTGTGTGTGTGTGTGCCTGTGTGTGTGTGTGTGCCTGTGTGTGTGTGTGCCCCAGTTGATTTGGTAAGCAGGGAGTAGGCTCATATTGCCAGGCTGTTTCATAATCTGATTACGCAACAGCCTGAAGCAAACACACACACACACACATATACACACGCGCGCACACATACACACACGCGCGCGCACACACACACACACATGCACAGCAGGAGGCAGGAGCGTATCAGGCTAAGATCAATGACACTGTCAGACTGAGCAAAGAGGCTCCAGCAGATTTGAAGCATGACCAATAAATAACATCCTACCGTCCCTCTTTCTCTCTCTCTCTCTCTCTCTCTCTCTCTCTCCCACACACACACACACACACACACACACACGTCAGGTTTTAAAAAGAGTCTACTATTACAACACAAAGACAGAGAGAAGAGGAAGTGCAGGGCCTGCTGACCTTTCACCTCCATCCGCTAAATGTGTGTGTGTGTGTGTGTGTGTGTGTGAGTGTGAGTGAGAAGACAAGAAGCTGAACCTTAATGGTGTCTGCAGACACAGCCATCTCACTTTTTCACATGTTAATGTGTGTGTGTGTGTGTGTTTAAACTCTGTGCTGATGGCATCAGATTAACAGCCTCTCGCTGAACCTACAGTAAATGTCGCCATATTTGGTGAAACAAGGCAGCGGATGAACACCAGCCGACTTGCACGGGCACAGCGCGGGTGTGTGTGACGGAGTCAAGGCGGCGCTTTGCAGATGTGCAGCTGACGCCTATATGATGTCTCATATAACGAGCCGAGAGGCCGTGTTACAAAAAGCACAAACGGCATTTAATTCCAGGCCGAAGCGCTCATCCGATTGTCTCGTGTTCCTCAAAGTCACCTGAGGGACATGACGCTTGAAGGTCTTCTCCCCTGAGACGAGGAGTAACCTGAACCCCCCGGTCTCGGCGGGGAGATCACCGCGAATAAAACACAACCTCCATCGACAACCTGTTTCTCTTAACAAAGAGCAGAGAGAGAGAGAGAGAGAGAGAGAACGGATAAGCTCTTATTACATTTCTACCTTTTCTCTGCATTGTCGCAGACTCACAAATTCATCAGACATTCATGGGAAGCCACGGGTGCCAATACTTCTGGGTGTGGAGTTACCCAACTGTGTAGAGAAAGCCCTTTTAGGATTTGATGTTATTGGGGCGAAGAATGCAAAATTCAGGTAGATATGAAGTAAAGGAACACTTTACTGTGGGTGAATAAGGTTTAATCTGAAATGCAAGGGGCGTTCGAGTCAAAGCGGGACCTTTCATTCCGCAGAATAACAGAAGAGTTAAAACTCCCTTAATGTCTCTATATCATCCCCTCCTACACTAATGCACTCATCCCAGTGTTTCACTAGTTCTTGGACACCACCAGGGTGGAACGTTTTTCTATCGGACTGCCTGATTCACGTCTGACACGCCGGCCTCCCAGGAACTCCTTCAACGAGCCCAAACATGTGGAAACGGCAATAACTCCCGGTTCCTGAGTTCCTGTAATGTGCAAGTGGTGCCAATCCATCACAGGGCTCACACACTCATTCACAATTAGGGAAACTGCATGTCTTTGGACTGTGGGAGGAAACCGGAATCCCCAGAGGAAACCCACCAAGCACATGCAAACCCCATGCACACAGACCCCAAGGTGAGAATCGAACCCTTAACAGTAAACAAACACGAATAAAAAATAAATAAATAAATAAATTTTGTCCGTTTTTTTAAAAATGCAAATTGTCAAAGTGCTTATTCGCTCACGATGATCAAGAACTTCAAGAACTCATGTTGTCGGAAAACTCTCCAGATCTTCAGAGCCACACACACACACACACACACACACACACAAATTTCTCACAGTGATGTTGAATGTATGCAGGCTCAGATATATTCCGTACGTGCAGCCAAGTTTCTCTCACTCAAAGCGGGTGAAGAATCCACAGGCCAGTCTGAGACACTAGTCAGGCAGGAGAGGACGAGGAGGACGAGGAGGAGGAGGACGAGGAGGAGGAGGACATAAAGGAGGAGGAGGAGGATGTCAGTCAGTTTTGACATCTGGACAAATCTCTCTGCTATTGTCCTTGTGTTTTGTCCACTGGAGCTCAGATATGGACAACAGCGCCCCCTCTGGTCCACTACAGCAAATTGTGCCTTCTTCATTTAATTGTACTCATCTTTTCAGGTAAATGTGTTTCCAGACCCGCCCTAATGTTTCCCATATTACTACGATATCTTACATTTATGCTTCACAGTTCATGAGATCAAAAAGCTAATCGGTTCTTCCAAAACTTAATAACCTGAAGCTAGCTTAACATGATTGCTTTAGGTTTTATATATTTGAACTTTATCACTTGCCATAAAGCTTTAACCCTTAAAGCTCAGAGCAGTTTTAGTTTTTTTTTTTTGCATCACTGTTTTAATGATTATATTAAGGCTTATATCAAGGATTGCGCAATATAGTGTGTGTCATAGCCTTTTTTCAGCACAACCCAGGCAATATGATAATATATTACATACAATCTTGAACAATCCCTCCCACCCGCTATACAGAGTTTCTCTCCGAGCAGAGGAGCGATTTCAGCCAGAGACTGATTATGACCAGGTGTTCTACAGAGCGCCACAGGAAATCTTTTCTCCCAATGGCCATAACTACGGGATGGGGACTGTCGGTAGTTCCTGTTCAATAATATTTTACGACACTACTGTTCCCACAACTCAAGTTCCAAGTGTAAAATCTGATTACCAATACATTTACGCAACATTTCTTTTCCTTTACACAACATTTCTAGTGCAATATGTAACTTAATTGTGTGAAAATCCCACAATTTCTTTTTTAAATAAATTGTCAAACACACACACACTGATTACATCCAGCATAATGTGTAAAAAGGTTCTTACTGACTCACGACGTCCAGCTCTCGTATTGTAACATCAATTAATATCATTATTATTATTATAATCACCTTCATTGATAGAACGATTGTGGGAATGGTCATAGGGTTGGAGAGCCGATGGGGATGAGGACGGAGTAAAGGACAGAATCACAATCAGAATGCGGATCGTGTAATGATAGGATGAGGAATGAGAATAAAATCGAGAATGTTCATTATAAAAACGAGTGTAGACAAGAAGAGGATGGTGATGGAGTAAAGGATGAGCATGGGGATAAAGATGAGCAAACGTTATAAATGATGCATTTTAAACAATAAATAAACACAGATGGTACATAATCTCCCCTCGTTCCTCTGGAATGAAATGTGGTTTTTAATTAGTTTCCAGCGTGCTGGCTGAATCCTGCAGTGAGACGTCTAACACCAAAATTAAACCCGCTACTGAGCTGCAAAATCTGAATATCCACTCTGAGGCTCACCTCAACAGGGAGCACATGACACTGCAGAACTAGCGATTAAAGACTCGTGCGAACATGCACGATGTGACCGTCACATTCTTTTTTTTTTCTTTGCCGTCTAGAACGTCTTTGCTTGCTGTAGCTTCACTGGAACAAAGACGCCCAAACCCATTCTTGCATAACCGTGAATCTCAAAGACGTACTGTGTAGAAGAACTGGGGTACCGAGAAACCTCAAACACTTAGGTTTACGTGTTACCTCTCAGACAAAAAGAGCGAGAGCTTCTCCTCTCACTCCACGTTTTTTTTTTTTTTTTTTAACAATAAACATTAATAAATAGCAATGGCAACAAAAACTCAAATGCTAAATGAATAGCAATGAGAACGACAAGCAGGAAATGGAACTGCTTTTTAATGTCACGTCATCTTCAGAATCTCTAAATCAGAAACGAACACAGTGTATTGGTATAAAAACAACACTTTATATAGAGTTGAAAAAAAAAATCCAATGAAAACACAACTGCTTTACAGTTACAAATGTCTTCCCTTCTGTTATTTACACATTTGTTCCTCAGGAGTGAATTAAAAAAACAAACAAACAAAAAAAAATAATCACGACAAATTTCTATGAAAGATGAAGGAAATCTGAAACCTTACAGAAACATCAATACAATTTTACAGTGCAGCTGGTAGAGAATTAAGAGAGGAAAAAAACCCAAAAGAAAACGTCATTTGCACTCCGACGTTATGAGCCGTTCGACTATCAAACGTCAGTCACTGCTTAAATGTAACGTCCTCATACACACACACACACACACGGAGATGCACCAAACCTGTCTTTACTTTTTTTCCATATATATATTAAACACGAGGAACATTTTCCCTAATGTTTTTGTGTGAGTGAAATGGCTGCTGGATTCATTTTAGACCAAAGACGGATGGTTGAAACATTAGATGCCGGCCATGACAGTGACATTTTTTCAATATTTGTTGTGAACCACTGTGCGAGACGCTGTACCAATTCATTTATGTCTCACCCACTAGCACTACGCCATCATGCTGTCTTTAGCATATCTTCTCCTCTTCTTCTTCTAGGATCGGTGCGTCTCTGGTAAACAACATGACAATCGCACGTTTACGACACTTCTAACTTTAAAAAAAAAAAAAAAAAACGGTAAAATAAAAGAACGATGAGCAGGAGCATTCATAACACCAAACACTTCGTCTCCAAAGACAGATTTCGACCTGCTCGTTAATCCAACGTGGCGCCCGAGACGGCTAATCCTACACCCTGGACAGGATGTTCACGCGCTACTAGTCTCACCTGACCACGACTAAAGAGGACGTTCAGCTAAATATATATATATTTACACGAAGTGCACAGATGCACAAGGGATCTCAAAAAGGTCCTGGGGCTTTTAACTTTAACCCCCACACACATACAAACCTCAAACATCTAATCAGCAGATTAGTCCATCATCGAGACTGTAGAGTGGAGAGTAGGGACATGATTGCAGTGTATAATGCTTACACACTCAGACTTGTGTTTTAAAGGCTCGTGATTTTTGTCAGGATGTCTAGAATTACCTCAAAAAAAAAAACAAAAAAAAACGCTCATACGTAACGGGCGTCAGGGACACATTCGATTAGTTTTTTTGTTTGTTTTTTTTTCTTTTTCCAAAGATAACAAACGTCTAATGTTACTAGGTGTATAAACACAGAAAGATTGGTGTGACAACGTAAAAAAAAAAGAAAAAAAAAAAGACAAGTGTTAATAATCCTGTTAACATCTACGCTGTGGTGTGTCTTTTTTTTATTTTATTTTTATAAGTGTGTGTGTGTTGTGATCCTGTCCAGAGGGGTCTTTGCTCAAGTCTTTAGCTTTATGACACACTGATGATGATGACGACACTGGAAATGTGGAGGATGTCTGCTCAATGAACTCACAAACTGTGTGTGTGTAGCTTTTTCTGTGTGCGCGCGCGCGTTTAGCTGCCTCCGCCGGGTTTGGCGGGTGTTTTAGCGCGCATGGCGGTTCCTGCGCGGACGTTCCCTTTGCCCGGTTGTGGCTGCGGCGTCCCAGGCTGCTGTCCCGACGTGTCGGCTGCGGGGGTCACTGCAGAGTTCGGCTGCTGGGCGGGGCTTTGAGGAGCCGGCACCGAGATCTGAGGTGAGGACGCGGGTGCTGCCACGGTAACGGTAACCTGCTGCTGTGGCTGCTGGAGGAGTTTCTGATGGACTACCTTTGCGGCCGAGGCGGCGCCTGCGGGGATCACCTGCGCCTGAGGCTGAGGAGACGATCCGGCCGGAGCTGCGGGAGCTGCCTGGGTCAGAGTCACCGTCTGAGCCTGAACCTGGACCTACACGCATACACACACACACAAAGCGGAGAAAAAAACAGATAAAAAGGATGAATACAGATGATTAAACTCAACATGATGCTTGTGTGTGTGCATGTATGTATAATCTTTAGGTTCTCAAAATACACAATGCTAAATAACGTTCAGTCGATATAGTGTGTATATAACAAGCGCAACAAATAAAACTCCCAGTTTACATCGAATCATAAATCGGACCCATTTTTCAGATTAGCAACAGAATAACAACTTTTTTTTCCCCATTTATATAGACACACATAGAACTGGCACACTTTCAGGATGTCCAATGTTCAAATACAAATATTCAATACTCGGTTGGTAAAAGTGCAATGAGGCATAATGATTTATTTATTTCTGTGGACGCTGAGCCTTCTTCAATTTAAAAACAGTTAATAAAAAATAAAGAAATCGATACAACAAGTCAATTTGTCTCAGAGTCCACACATGTGGCACAAAAACAGCCAAATCAGGGACTTGAGGCTGGTTAGATCTGCTTGGTTGTTTCCTTTCCAAAAAAACTATCAGAGTTCACAGCATGTTGTCTTGCTGCCAGAGTCGGGTGTTTTTCCTGTAACCGGAATGATAGGTTGGAAGAAAAATAAAAATAAATAAAGGGTCTTGGGCTCGTAATAAGAACATACATTTGGTTGTATTGGAGTGGGGAGGTTTTTCTGCAACGGAAATGGGGATTTAGATTGTGTGATCTGGCAACCCTGGTCAGAGAAAGATCGACTACAGTGTGTTACACCATTACAGACGAAATACAATCCCCAGTGTTGACTGAACACTCAGCGCTGCATGGACTTTTGCTGTGTACTTAACACCAGACTAAATCTGAGGAGGTCAACAAGTTGCTAGTGTTTATTTATGCTATGTATTTGAAACCACAGTGATTATTAAACATCAGTTTAGCCTGCTAAAGTGTTGCATTCTAAACTGTAGGAGTGTAACATTCAAAAGATAAGAAGTGTGACGTCACACTTGGTCAGTCTTACCTGCTGGGGTGAGGAGACTATCTGCTGCTGCACTATCTGTGGCATTTTATTGACCTACAAGAATAGCAAAGGAGAAAGGTGGGAACTTAACCACAGAGCACGGGAAGCACATCCACACACACACACACACACTCAAATCTACACAAGTCGGTTAATAATCAGTGTTAAAATTTGAATACAGGTAGTCCCCGACGTACGAACAAGTTTCGTTCCAGAAGCAGGTTCATAAGTCGGATTTGTTCTTAAGTCCGACAAAGTGAGTCTTGTACACCTTTGACGTGAACATACAATGTA
The DNA here is from genome assembly GCF_024256425.1 of Clarias gariepinus. NCBI lineage: Eukaryota > Metazoa > Chordata > Actinopteri > Siluriformes > Clariidae > Clarias > Clarias gariepinus. The sequence goes on along the minus strand of NC_071108.1, from coordinate 32,537,442 downwards.
AAGCATAACAATCCACTTGACTAAATCTCTGTCCTCTATGGCGTCAGATTTATGTCAAAAGTCATGAGCGCGTAAGACATGCTCACGAGCACATTATGTTATTTCACACGCGCAAAAATGAACCTTCAGCTAGCATGATAAAAGTACTCGCGCACAAATTCAACAACCGGGAGGTGTACAGGCAGCTGCGCGCGAGCGCCTGGCATACTCTCATAGGTTAACTCTGCTCGCGCAGTGGAATCCTGCTCGCGCGCAGCGGGCTTCTGCTCGCGGAGCGCTGTTTTGCTCGCGCAGTGGATTTCTCCTCGCTCAGCTGATTTATGCTCGCTCGAGTCTAGATGACTTTTGACAATTTGGGGGCGGAAACCAAGGAGGGCACTGACTCTCTTATGATTGGTCACTTTCATCGTAATCACACCCACAGGGACATCCTTGTACCTTGATTGACAGCTCTCATTACAGGAAGGCACGGAGTCGTCTAAGATGCAGTTTTTAAAGATTACAAGTTTTAAAATGAGTGTCAGGCGATCAGCATCACAAGTGTTGGCTAAGGCGTTAGCTACAGAACGAATAGGCTAGCTAGTTACGTTACTTATTGCTCAAAAATATGGTAACTGATTTAACTATGATCTGCGCAGCATTTTATACGTGGATAGACAGTTTATGTATATTAGAAAATTAATTCCCACTCTTCTTCGGTGGTAACTTTAACCCAACTCCGTGCCTTCCTGTAATGAGAGCTGTCAATCAAGGTACAAGGATGTCCCTGTGGGTGTGATTACGATGAAAGTGACCAATCATAAGAGAGTCAGTGCCCTCCTTGGTTTCCGCTGAGCGAGGAGAAATCGCGCAGCTGCCTGTACACCTCCCGGTTGTTGAATTTGTGCGCGAGTACTTTTATCATGCTAGCTGAAGGTTCATTTTTGCGCGTGTGAAATAATGTGCTCGTGAGCATGTCTTACGCGCTCATGACTTTTGACATAAATCTGACGCCATAGTCCTCTTTCCCCAACACTGTGGGCAGAACCTGTTATGGCGCCCGAAGGAAATGGAATCTCACGTGTCGAATGTTACAGTCTTGTCTCTGTGCGAGGAGAATCCCCAACGCCATTTTGTCTCAGAGCTGTTTTCCACTGTATTGGACTGTGAACTGTTGAGGATTTTTCCAAAATGAGGATTTTTCTTTATCAGGACAGACATTTTCTATTACCGCGCTCCAGGACTGATTCTTTGAAACCGCTGAGGGCGACTCATTTCTCCTGCACCCCCACACATACTATACTGGACTTTAGACATTTAATACATTCACTTAAACACTGAAAATATTGTATTTAATTGTAAATATTATTTTACTATTTTTTGTACAATACATGCAAGCTATTTCCGCGATTTGTTCGCATCTACAAATGTTCATAGAACCACGATCTGTTCGTATCTATGGAAACTTACAACTCGAATGTTCATAAGTCGAGAACATAATCTAATTAAACTAATTCTGGTATTCTAATTTTATTGCAAATTATCTTTAACAGTTCTTTTGTGTGTAAGAGAGTTTAAGAGAGAGTGTGTGTGTGTGTGTGAGTATACCTGTAACTGCTGCGTGGCAGATTTCTGGAGCGGTATAGAAGTGAGTAACTGAGTCTTAATGCTCTGCTGGAGCTGCGTAGTGGTGTACGTCACCTTCTGAGTAGTCTGACCCGCCTGCTGAGTTGCCAGCTGCATCACACAGACAGAAAAACAAGGGCGAAAAAAAATTTAACCTAAGGATGAAAATGTCCCGACTCACACGATGTTCAACAACTGTGGCATTACAGATGCGTACAGGGACCTGAAACCGAAACTAAGTCTTATGAAAGCAGTGAAATGTTGGATTTTTTTTTTTTTTTTAATGCACAAATTAGTGACAAGACATTTTAATAAATCCCTTTTGAGCCTCATAATGGAAAGAACGTAATGTGTTAGAAGACAGACAGATATAATTATTATAAATAAAAAATAAATCACAAACTTGTGGTCTTTTCATATAAAGTGTGTGAGAGACCTTCTGCGGCACCGCAACCTGCGTCTGTTGCGGTTGTCCTGCTTTCTGCTGCACTGCCACCTGCTGCTTCTGTCGCAACAACTGCTGAACCTGCTGACCTTGATGAACGAACGAACCCACCATGGATCCAACTGCACACACACACAAAAACAATAAGTGTAATTTCATTCAAATTTAAGCCCAGAATTTAATCTCTTCAAACCTGCATCATCTTCATGTTGTGTTTTGAGACACGTGTGACGCGTTTCAGTTAGCACCTGTACCTTTCTGCGTCTGACCGATGGCCACGCTGATTCCAGCCACGGTCACGGGTAGGGTGGACGACACTACGGGCACAGACACCACCGGAGGAGGTTTGGTCAGAGTCACCTGGGCTGTCTGACCCGCCTGCGCTGGGACGGTGGCTGTAGCCGGGACTCGTGTCTGATACAGAGCGAGACAATAGCTTAATAAACCGTCTGTCTGCCTCTTATACACAGTCAGACATATCTAACATTTTAAAACAGTTTTTTTTTCTTTCATTGTAATTAAAATTAATGTTCCATATATCCGTGACAGTTTTTATTAGTCCGTTAAGAAGAAGAAGGAAAAAAAAAAACTTAACCGATGCTCGTCTACAAGAATCAATATAAATCTTGAACTTGAAACATTTCTTTTAATGGAAGGGCTGATTAAACTGTCGCAGATTTATTTCCCAAGTGAAACTGAGAAAACACTGAAAGGAAAATTGTAATAAAAAACAAAACAAAACACAGAAACCTTAATTGCTCTGGGACTTTAGACTTAAGCAAGTGCACTGTTATTATTATTATTATGTACTTGGGTTCGAGCTCCCCCGTCAGTGGGTTGCTACACCTCATGGGACAGTGGATGCTAAATGCTAAGGTACCGAGGTACTGATCGTAAGGTCGGCGGTTCGAGCCCCAGCTCCACCAGGTTGCCATTGTTGGGCCCTTAAGCAAGGCCCTTGCTCCAGGGGGCAACCGCAAAAATCTAAATTTCCCTTTCGGATTATAAACTAACACATTTGTTAACACAAATGTTAATTTTAAAAAAAGTAGAAGAAGAAGTTAAAAAAGCAATTTATTCTGATCTTTCTTGTTTTGGACCTGCGCATTTCTGTCATGAAAAAAAAATAGTGCAGTTGGTTGCTCTGGAGGCTAACTGGAGATTTCATTAAACTGCTTCATTTTCGCTCAATGTTGAGAAAATTACATGATAAATCTCGACCTGCTCTCGGAACAAAAACAAAAAATAATACGGTAGCACATTTGTATTCATACAAATTTAATTGGGCTGGTAGGCAGCAGTGTGTGTTGTGAGGGAGGAAGAGCAAGAGGGAGAGAGCGCGAACACTCACCAGTCTGGCCACCTGCAGGTTAGAGGCCGTGGTCCCAGTGATCATGGTTCCAGCTCTGTTCACGGTGGCCACTGCGGTGAGCTGCGTGCCCGCCTGAGGTGTTGCAGCAGTTTGGACCTGCTGGGGCTGCTGGGTAACGGTGGACTGCTGGCCCTGAGCAGCCACGACCTGCAACTTCTGTTTGTGCATCTTCAAAAAAAAAAACAACAACACACAAATACATTACTTCTAACCATCAACCTTTCATGTGTTTTGGCTCTCCACCAATTGTTCTCTTGGGTGACTTTATACCGATCTTTTTGCAAAAAAAAGCAAACAGCTCAGCTTTGCTTGGTTTGTGAGCCTTGATTCTGACATTCCAGAAGTTTATTACAGAGTAAATTGCAGTGGTCTCTTATTTCTCTCTCTCTCTCTCTCTCTCTCTCTCATATATATATATATATATATATATATATATATATATATATATATATATAAAAAAATTCGGACCTCGGCTCAAAGAAAATCTTATTGTAAGGACCCTTATTAAAATTTTTATTCAGTACCTAGGGCTTTAAAGAATATAAAGCATTATTTATAAAGAGAATAGAATGTTAGCTCCTGGCAAATCTATACCTGGCAAAGCTTCTGCTATTTTCTTGCTTATAATTTCTACAAGATTTTCTCACGGGAAAACGATTAACCATAGACCGCTTCCTGCGTGGTTGATGCCTGCGTTCTATGTTAGAACCTTCATATTACCTTGGAACAAGCTCCCATTTATAACAACACATCTGACCCATAGGAAATTAGAAAAGGAAATGAAACACCAACTCATTCGCTGTCTATGAAAAACTCGTCGTTCATTCGCAGATCGCACCGAACCGTTTTTGCGCTACTGATGACGGGACGCTTCTTGTGACAGAATGCGATTCGCACCCTGATGTTGTGTACTACAGCGAGAGGTGCTGACTCAACGTTAACCGCGTAGCAAACAAAGCGGCCGTTCGGCAAATCTCTGATCTGCATCTGCACTTCCTGCGTCGATGAAAACCGCACCAGTTTCAGACCTCCAGCGAAGTAGAGCGATGTCAGCGATTTGCTTGAGTGCAGCTGAGAGACAGGTGTGAAACCGTGTGTACGAGTGTGTGTGTGGGTGTGTACCTGTTGTGGTTTGTTCACTGCTTTGATCTGAGGAGACGCAGCCTGCTGCTGCTGAGGCTGTTGTTGCTGCTGTTGTTGTTGGAGCTGCTGCTGCCGGAGCAACTGTAGTTGAGCCGGGGAGAGTTTCGCCTGAGACATCCCAATCCCTGTTCACCAGGAGATAAAAAAAAAAAAAAAAAAATATATATATATATATATATATATATATATATATATATATATATATATAACAAAAAGGGATGTGATATGCACGATGGACTGATTCACGCTTGTGATTTGGGGCTTAAAAGTGTTTGGATATCTTCAGACAAAATGGACCGATACTCTGAGGAAGGTGAAAGTTGCTTAAAGAGAATCATCACTAGTGACGAGACACAGATTCATCACTATGACCCTGAGAGTAAACGCCAGAGTACGGAACGAAAACATCCTCAATTACGAACTGAGAAGAAGTTCAAAAGTCGCCCATCGGCTGGAAAACTCATCCATGTTTACAGTTTTCTGGGATTCTCAGGGGCCAGAAGTATTGGAACAATCAGGAAAAAGGTTTGACAATCAACAGTGCTCGTTACAGTGAGACGCATAATGAAGAGATGAAGACTAAACCTCAAATTAAATGCAGAGGGCGTTGTGATCTCGCATGACACACTTCTGCCCACACTGTCAATTATCCTCCCTACAGTCCTGATCTCGCTCCATCAGACTTTCATCTGTTTGGTCCCCTGAGAGCAGCCCTACAAGGACGAAGACAGCGGTGCATTCGTGGCTCGCAGCTTAGACCAAAACTTTTGTTTAATGAGAGAATAGAGAACTTGGTCGTCCTACAGCCAGAGTGCGGATAATTTTTGACTCACCCTCGTACTTTGTACTATGTAAGGAACAAAACGCTTGGGTGGTGTGCTGTTAAAAAAAACAACTAATCAGTGACATGGTGATGTGTAACAACTGGTAACAACGACTACCGTGAAGCTGATTAATTTCCTGTTAGAATCATGATGACAAATGGTTTAAAAACATGTCATATATTGTAATGCAAGTATTAAAAGAGGTGTGTGTGCGTGTGTGTGCTCATACCTTGAGCTACGAGCGAGCGTGCCTGCGACTGCACCTGAGCCAGACTCGTGGACACCACGGTCGAGGCGGTCACCGGGGTCACAGCGCGAACGCCCTGGTTAGTCGCTATGGCGACGACCTCAGCAGGGGTGGCGGTGGGAGCAGTAGCGACCGTCCTCTGCTGCGTGTGAACCACCTGAGCTGTAGCAGCAGCTGTAGCCTGGGGTAGAACGGTAACGTATTGAATCAGTGCATCAGTTACACAAAGTCAATATAAAAAAAAAATTAAATAAACAAACATCTCGATTGTGGTTCAGAGAGAAAGCATGGCTTACGGGTAAAGCTCCGGGAATGACAGGAGAAGCGAGTCGCTTGTTTCCTTGAAACTGGCCTGGAGGAACGCTGGCTACTGTGTTCACGATCACGTTCCCGCCAACTGCAGCTGCTGAGAGAAGGAGGGGAAAAAAAATATTAAAAAAAAAAATCCCCATCATCATCCTCACTTGAGTGCAAGACAGAGAGTGTCTGTCTTGATGTGACAACAGAGAGTGCAGTGCCCGAGACAAAAAGATACCTGTCTGAATGGCAGTGCCAGCAGCGGCTGTCTTAATAGCTCCGGTCTGAAAGTTAAGAATTAACGATACACAAACTTAATCATTTTTGCATTTTGCATAAATTCATAATAATAAAAATGTAGACGGGTTGAATCCTGACCAGCACGGCGGTGTTGGGGACTGCGGCAGCTCCTTGCTGTGTGCCCTGAGGAACTCCAGCAGCCTGTAGTCCAGCGGTGGCGACCTGCGGCTGGGCTTGAGGCTGAGCGGTGGCTCCTGGGGTCCCAGGGGCAGCTCCTGGTGCTTGCTGCTGCTGCTGCTGAGCTAACTGCTGAGCCCGCTGTTGCTCTGCCTGAGCCTTTGAAAGAGAGAGAGAGAGAGAGAGAGAGAGAGAGAGAGAGAGAGAGAAACGGCTCAGTGAAAAAGCTTTATTTATGCTGTTATCGCACAAACATGGTAGATGAAGCGAGTGCGTAATGACAGCAAATTCTCAAGATACTTAAAACAAATGCTACATTCCTTATTTCCACCGACTTCAGGACAGCAAAAGGATGTTACTAACCAGACACTAGTGCCAATCTAGCCGTAACTTTCAGCAAGAAAACCCATCTCACAATGTTACGCAATCTTAAACAACACTTTGTCAACTTTGTAACTGTGTGTACAGCTCTAACTAGCTTCTAACTAGCTTCTAACACAAGGCTCAATCCCAAATCCCTCTATAACCCCTGACCAAAGGCATAAGGTGTGGAACAAGGGGTTGTACACCTTACACAGCAAACTAGCATTTTATTGAACGCTATTTGGGATTCAAACCTGAAACTGTTATTAGCTATTGATTAAGCTCATCATTTTTTTCTTAAATCTTAAATTTGTACACTGAGGTAATCATAGTATGAAAACAAATAAAATTTCTGCAAATTAGTATCCTTATTGCCTTCATCAATTTCACACACTCTTTACTCTTTGAATAAGCTACCATGTGGTATAAAAAGGATTAAAAAGACTTCAGATGATGCTGTGATGAAAAAAAATTAACTATGGGTTGGCGACAGATCATTATTGATTATTTTTCTAAAAACAGCGAACCACTAAGTGTTTTATTGCGAGTAAATTTCAAGCACACATTTTATGTCAATAACAACAGCAACAATAATACAATTCCTCAGAAATCTCACCTTCTTCTCTTTAGCGATTCTCTCCGCTCTCTGAGAGGCCACCTGGATGGGAGGCAGGGGTTTATCATAGCTGATCCCGCTGTGCAACAGATTTAGAAAAGAAAATTTGGATTAGTAAAATCAGAAAGATTATGTGACAGTTTTTTTTCTACCAGACACAAGTACTCCTTAGGCTGCATTGTATCTCGAACATATTACTAGAACATGACCATCTTGATGATCATTCTACACTATGATCTTCTGGTGCCTTAGTTTTAGAAGTAAAGAATCAGGAAGTATCGATACATAGAGAAAATTCATAAAAGATTTTTTGGGTATTGTGACAACTCTTCTGCCTACCAACGGTCTCTCAAACTAAAGGCTAATATTCTTCACTTTCACCTGCAGCGCTGTTCTAACACTGTCGCGTACTGTAACTTTGGGCCAGTGTTGGGTCAAACAGTTATGGTTGTGGTTTACAGATCAGAAGGTCAAGGAGTTCAAGCCACCACTGTTAACCCTATCTGCTCCGAAGGACGCTGTATCCTGGCTGACCCTGCGCTCTCTGACTGGGATATGAGGGAAAAAAAATTTGAGCTGTAAGGTACGTGTGACACATAATTGAATCCTATCTCTTGTTATTTATGTTGTTTATTTGGAGAATTAAACAAAGTGTCCACTAAATGGCAGAGCAGAGCCAAAACATCTTTATATGTCCAATAGGTTTACAAGTTAATCTGTAAGTTTAACAAGTTAAGGTTAAGCAAAATTTTGAGCTCTATCTCTCTGGAAAAACCTTGTGCTATTGGTGTAATTGTTGTAGAGATTAAAAAAGGTTTTAGATTAACACTTAAATAATAACTGTAATTCAAAAACTAATACGACAATCTAAAATACAGATTCAAGTTACGAATATCCACAGCTACGGATGGACGGTGGGAACAAATTGTGTAATTAGCTCACGAGTACTGCGCAAAGAATAGACACTGCAGTGCACCAGATACCAATATTTACAATTATATATAATATTTTCAGCGTGTACGTGAATGTATAAAATGTCAAAGATTTAGTAAAGTGAATTGGTTTGCTTTACATTGTATATTCGTGTCAAAAGCGTATAAGACTCAGTTTGTCTGACTTAGGAACAAATCAGACTTACGAACATGCTCCTGGAACGTTTGTTTATTCAGTTTGGGACACTGTCACATGGCGCTATACCGCCTACATTGATTAAAGTGACATTTTCGACAATGTGCCAAATGACAAGAGAATAGCGGAGCATATAGTCGACATAGGGGAAAATACAATGGATACCAGTCCTAAGGCTGCAAATGTGTTTACTGAATATGACTGAGGTAATTACAATGCCAGGAAATACATAAAAAAAGCAAAAAAACAAGGCGGCACAGTTTGCATTATAGATCACACTTACCTTTCAGCCAAGACGGAAGCATGCTTAGGGTTCTTCTGGAACGGATTCATACCCAGCCTGGGGAAAGAGGGAAAAACAAACAAACAAACAAAAAGATGAAGAAGCAAGCAGGGTCATTGTGACCTCCTCCTTTTGAAGGCATATCCACTTTAAGCCCTTACAGAGGTTTTATCGGAGCACTCCTCTTGCTGGCGATGATCTTCATGAGCTCAAAGCGGTTGTTGTAGAGCTGGATCTGGGTGGCGTTGTCGTCCTGGGTGTAGATCTGACACGTGCGCAGCGGGCGGCTGTTTTTCGTCTGTAGAAGCAGGGGAAAAGGGAATAGAGATTGAGCATAAAAAACGTAATAAATAAAAATTTTTTTTAAAAATGCTGCATTTGTTATCCAACCTTATAGATGCTCTTGGTCTTCTTCTTGGGATTAGCCTCGTAAATCAACTGCAAGACGAGACGCGTGTTAAGTTATTACAATCAGGACAGACGCAAAAGAAAAACAGTTATGATGTGTCAGTTTAAACGCTCACGCGCACCTTGCCCTCCTCGCGGGGGATGATGACGTTCTCGTAGCGGCTGCGGCACTGTTTGGGCGAGCGGTAGATCCTGCTGCAGGAGCTCACCACGTCGCTCACCAAGTCCCAGTTGGGAGTGTGAGCCGGAGACACGATGGTCAGGTTCAGAGGGAGCTCGAGCAGCTGCTTCACAGCCTGATAAAGAGCACAGAATACACTGATCAGGATACACTGATATCTGTTACTGAGCTGAACCATTCCATAGGGGGGCAAGTGTGTGCGTGTTAAAAACGGTTAGAAAGAGTCCATTCGTGTGTGTGTGTGTATGTGTGTGTATGTGGTACCTGTAGCAGCGCCCAGTCTTCACTAATCAGCCACTCTGGGTTGTCCTGTCCCGGCTCCATGGTGGGTTTGACCAGCGAGGGCAGCGGCTTGGCGAACGGAGCTTGCTGTTTAAGAGAGAAGTTCTTCTTCTGGTCCTTTCCTTCTCTCCGCACCTTCAGCATGCTCGCCTTATCGAAGAGCGACCGTGGGGGGATCACCGCCTCGCCGTGACCCTTCTTCTTCTTACGACCCATGGCTGAGGAAACACCACCATGTGATATAAGTGTTGGCCAGAACAAATAAAAAAAATTTATGTTTCATTGTTCTGGTATAGCAGTTAGTCTAAAAAGTTTAGTTTTTTGTTTTTGTTTTTTTTAAGTTTGTTAAATGAAGTCATGTTTGTATCATTGGTTAAAATTAAATAAAAATTATGTTCATTCTGCACAATCCTGAGCCAGACAAAATAAAATGTATGCACACTTAAGGAAAAATAAAAAGGAGGGAAAAAAAAAAAAAACAGTATGAGGTATATTAATATAATATTAAAAATATTACCGTAGTATCATAATATCCTGTATATCAATATATAACCTATAGCAATAAATTTAATATAAAAATATTTATACGAGTTTTTTTTCTTAAAGTGTGTATAATTTTTTTGGGCTGATTCTGTGTATATATGAAAAATGCCGGCCTGGTCCGATTGCTACACCGCAAGTATATTTCAGAAATGTGATGCTTTGGAGGAGTTGATGTGATTTAAAAAAACAATACATTTTTTCTACTTATTAATTCACACTTGTTTGTCATCAACAAACTCTAATAACACTCTTCATGGTGTTGATTTCCTACCAGACGGGTCCATCTTGGGTCTCTTGTGCTCTTTGCGGATGTACACCGGGGGCAGTTTGGACTCGGGCATGGGGGCGGAGTCGTACATGAGGCAGATGACGGAGTCGATGTAGATGTCGTTATCGTCCTGAGGAGGCGTCGGGGGAGTCCACAGCTACAGACAGAGAAACGGGAGATCGTCATCGCACTGACACGTGACAAACACGGGCATGTGAGACGCTACACGGGAAAACGTACGCAGGATTAACTTACTGGCATCATTTCTGTCTGACCGTCTGCAGACTCGAACACGTACTCCTACAGAGCAGGAAAAAAAATGTAATAAAGAAAAAAAGAAGACTTGCAGAACCTTATTGGCTGACCATACAGAATTAAAAAGGGCGTGGCGGCGTACCATGTTGTAGGCATCCTCTCTGGTGTACGTGAAGAGATCCTCTTCGTCTTCCAGAGCAGCCTGCGCCTCTTCGTCCTGCTTTCGCTTCAGTTGCTGCCGCACCTCCCAGGTGCGTTTAGCGGCTTCGATGCGCTCCTAAAACAGGCACATCATAAAAATTATCTTTCTATAAAAGGATTTTTTTTTCCCCTTTAACATTTAAATGTCTCTCCTTTTACCTTTGCAGCAGCCTCGTCTTCGCTGATGTGAAGATATTCCAGGTACTGGAGTGCGTATCTCTCAATTGGAGTAAGCTACAGCAAATATATATATATATATATTTCTTACTTCTTCTAATAATAATAATAATAAATAATGATAAAAAACTGACAAAAATCTCCATTCCATTAGATCCGTGCTGGTAATTAATTACCTGTTCTACGACAGACGCCAGCTCTTCCAGCTGAGAAGTCTCATCCGTCACCTCAGACTCCTCAACCTGCTCCTTTTGCCCTTCCGCTTTCTCTCGCTTTTTCACCTCCAGCCCCTCGTCTGGGTGAAGCGTCTGCATCGTGATGGTGTTGAGGGCCTGGATGTACGGCCTGGCCACGTGAGGAGGGATGGATTCTGACGGAGACGGCTCCTGGTGCAGCACGACGAACTCCTCGACCTTCTCTCCGGATCCGGCTTCGACCTCAAACAGGTCTTGGATGGTGCGCTGAACAAAAAAAACCAAAAAAACAAAACAAAAAAGGGAACCCTTAGAGGCGATACTTCAAACGATGGGGAAAAAGAAGTTAACACGTACTATATAGCGTGTTGCTATAGGCGTGTGTACCTGTGTGAGGAAGGCGAGTGTGTAGTCTGTGCCTTGTGCTGCCACTTCTCTGATCAGGTCCTTAGTGCCGTTCTTCAGTAATTTCTCCTCTATGGAGTTTCCGCTCTCCAGCCTAAGGAAATCGACATTTAACCCTAAATTCCTCTTGCTCTTTCGGTTAGCATTTACAGTATATTCATTAAAATAAAGTTGGCCCAGATCTGTGTTTCATATTTTTTAATTTAATAGCGAGCCTCACTGTTAGACACGCACCTGTAGATGTGGATGTCTTTGGAGCGTCCGACTCTGTCACACCACTCCTGCGTGCGGGCGTCCATGCTGGGGTTGAGATCCGTGTCGTAGAACACGACCGTGTCCGCGTCGAACACGTGGCCCACGGCAGAGCAGCAACGGTTGGTCAGGATGGCACAGAAGAACCGCCTGTTGCAGTTAAACACCTTCATCTGATCCTAAAAAGGGGCGGGGCAAGAGTTGAAAAAGTTATAGCAAAAGGGTATACAAGTTCTCTGTTTTTAGAAATGTGATTGATGAAAGACAAAACACTTCTGAGAATCCAGAAAATTCTGGACACACATTAAAACTAAATTATTATCATCATCATTATCTACTGCTGGGAAAGGACAGGAAAACAAAAGCAACATGTGGTATAAGGATTGAGAAACCAGATTAAAAGATATTGCTTTTAAGACTTCTCGTGGTCCGTTTTTTTTATGTCTGCGTTAGAGAAAAATCATTCATATTCATCATACATACAAGCCTGCACTTTTTTTTATTCTCCCCGCCCCACCTCTTCTTCAAAATACACCTGTATACCTGTCTTTCATGGTGGGAGAGGCTTTCATCCAGTCGTACAAACGTAAAATGCCTGCGGTCCAGGAAAGTCTCCAGGATGTCGAGCATGCTGGCCATCTGAGTGAAGACGAGGACTCTCCTGCCCTCCGCCTTCAGCTTGTGTAGCAGGATAGACAACGCCTCCAGCTTACCTACACACACAAACACATTAAATCCGAAATTTCAACCAACAGAAAAATTAAATGTTTAATATATCACACACAGCGAGGTGTCGTTATATTACGTGTACCCTGTGATTATCCTTAATGGACAATCACACATATTTCAACTACGCTGTTTTACAGAAAAAACTTAAGTCCGGCACAAAACAGCCAAGCAGCTCTCCCGCTTACTACATACCTAAGGAGGATAAACATGCTGACGCAAATTCAATAACATTATAAAAATTTACAATATAAAGAGTTCTTTATGTAAATTAAAGTTTATTCCAAGAGTGAATAGCAATCATATGACTTTGCTGGCCATATACAGGGTGTTCCAAAAAACACAACATCATTTGAAATATGAATATCTAAGTAACTGAACGTCCTGGGCAAATGAAATTAAACAGGCTTCATGTTAAAAAACAAAAAATTTACTCATCAAATCCCAACAAAGTATTCGAACGTATATAGATTATATAACCGATTTCACAAAGCTGTAGCACCGGGATTTTCTTTCCCCCCAAATGCGAGGGTTATACCTTATTGACTTTGCCGCTCGTATGAAATGTAAACAAGATGCTTTTTCCAACTCCTCATCTTCAAGTTTTTTTTACAAAATTGGATGTAAAACAAACTTTTTGGGTTTTTACGCATCTCAGTAGAATCTGAGATCATTTCAGCGGGAATCGGCGATGTTGTTAGACTACAAAATAATGTGAAATTTTTTGGGACACCCTGTATTTGCACATCATGTATTTCTTCATCCATGTTTCAGCAGACTCTTTAACGTTCCCAAGCAACCACAACATCAGTTAGGTTAAATTCTTTTGGAAATATCAACGTTTTTATTATGACTTGCACTTTTGTCCCATTTGACTATATTATCTCTTTTATGAGGTCATTAATGCATTATCGATGGATTAGTGACTATCTGACATCATCAGACAACATGAAAACTCGTCCAACCTGAGTCCATCTCCAGCAGGTGTTTATCAGGGAGCTCAAACGTAACCGGGCACGCCAGAGCCCGGACCTCCGAGTTATAGGGGGCGGAGACTTCCCGAAGCTGACGCACCAACGATTTCTGCTCCAGACTGTATGGCGGCGGCGGGTTGGCTGCGTAAAGCTGAGGGGGCGGTGCTACAGAGACAGGAAGAATACAGGACAGCCTGCAAGGAGAAGTTTAGCTTTTATAATGTGACAATCACGAATAAAAAAAAATTGTTACTATGAGTCTAGCCAAAAAGAAAGCACCTTTTGATGAGGCTGCCTCCTTCCTGCAGTCTGTCTGTATGGGAGCGAAGAGTCAGTCGAAGTGAGTCTGTGGCGTAAACGCTGTTCTGCTGGGCCTTCAGACAGGCATCTCTGCCCACCCAGGCCCAGCGCGAGTGCTTGGGATCAGCGAGAGGAGGAGGAGCGCGTCCCCTGGTCACTGAGCAGGCCTCGATCAGGTCGGCCCCGTAGAGGACGGAGCGCTGGACGCGCCGCTCGTTAACGCTGAACAGGCGGCTCAGGCGCTCCTTCAGCTGCCTCTTCTTCTCCTCACTCGACTGCTGATGAGAGAATTTTTTTATTATTATTTTTTCAAGTGATGTGAAGTACAACCGGATTTGTACTTTTTTATTCTGGCCTTAAGTATGAACGGATCCATTAAAACACAAAAAGTCATGTTCCACATCTCTTGGTTAAAATTTAATAAATAAATAAATAAATAAATAAATAAGAAGAACCTCCTGATGTCACTCACTTGTGGTGCAGCGTTGGTGGAGGGTTTGGTGTTGTGTGTTGCGCCTGTGGGAGTCGACGTTGCAGCCGTAGCACCAACATTCGCGCCCACTGATTGACACAGATTTAAAATTACATAATTTTCACCAAAAAAAAAACCTAATCTAATAAAAAATGAAAGACGGACAGAAAGAAAAGATTACGGACAGAGAGGCGTGTGTGGATTCTCACCCTGTGGAGGTGTAGGGGTGGGTGGAGGGAGCGCCACCTGAGGGCCTGTGGAGTTTTGAACGGGAACGGGCTGGGGCATCGGCTGCATCACCAAGGGGCCCGTCGGCCTGGGGAGAGTCTGCCCCGGGGCGGGTACGATCTGCAGGATGTTACCTACGAGAGGAGGAAACCGGAAGAGAGAGTTAAAAACAAACACTTTGGGGGGGGGGGGGGGGGGGGGGGGGTTGAAGTAACGCGGTGACGTCCTGCCAGGTGGAACTGATGGAGAAAGAAAAACATTGCACTCAAGTGAAATCTGTCTAAAGATGTTATTTTTGTATGTTTTGTGTACAGTTTTTAAGTCAGATGCTAATGGTTCATCTGGCTCAGTATTTTTTTTTTTTTTTACAGAGCCAGGTTTGTAATATTCAGATTTTCTGCGGTTAAGCCTGCACTGAGCCGCTGAAAACTCCTCATCAGGAGCGGATAAATAAACCCACTCTCGAGTCAATTGCGACAAAGTCAGTGATTTATTACGTAATGGAAGGGAAAAGCAGAGTGCCCCCGAATGCACTGAGGGTGTAGAGAAGTAGGACAAGGCACTGCGTGACAGTACCTTGGAGCTGGAGAGGCTGTCCTGTGGTGAGCTGACGCAGCTGGCTGGGTGACAGAGTGAACTTGTTGCCCTGGAACTGTAACGTGACCGGGGTCTCGGTCTGCGCTATCCGATTCTGAGCGCCTGTTATAGACGCCAGCTGAGCCACTTTCACCGTGTCTCCACCTTCAGAGCGGCGCGCACACACACACACACACACACACACAAACACACACAGACGGAGGGGTTAGCTGCTAAAAGCTTAAAGCTGCTATAGGTAAACACACATACTGCTGAATAAACCTGGCTCAAGAAATCTCAAGAGAAAAGTTTACAAACAGACTAATTTTAGGTTTAAAAAAAAGAAGCTAACAAAACGTGTGGCTGAAAATTCCGGCGGTTCTGATCGTTTCTATAGTTTATAGTTTAACAATTCTATAGTTTAACAATTTAAACAGGAAAGTGTAACATGGATGTTACCAATAACCAGTTTGAAAACAAACAAACATAAAAAAAGTGTCTAAGGTGTTAATATGATGTTATTTATTAGATGTTTATTTAGCATTGATAAAAGGAGTTTCCAGAGCCATTGCTCACAGGTGAAGTCGTAACTAGGGTTTCTGAATCCGGAAAGTCTTTACGACAAACCAAAAAAAGTGTTTTTAACTTTAAATAAAATAATAAAAAAAAAAAAACTTTGTTGAGGGAGCGACTGCTTACAGCTGCTATAATGTAAAGAGATAACAGGAACTAATATGCAGAGCGAGATTAAATACAACTGATGGTAAGTTGGTGTGGTATAAGAGAATGTGCTGTTCTAGGAAAGTAATCAATTAATTAGCATTGCTTTGGTTGGATGTGTGTGTGTGTGCGCAGGCCTGAAAGAAACACAGCTTTAGTTTAAGGCTCATCATAATTTTTTTTTTTTTATCCTGTAGAAATTTCTATAAAATTTGTTAAACAATTTTTGAAAGACAACCAAAAAAAACAAAAGGGTTGAGAAAGTGAGTAAGGAAAAAAAAAAAGGAAAAAAAAAAGAAGAAAAAAAAAGAAGGTGCAAGGTGAAGGGAGCCATGCTCATGTGCACTTTCAGCCGGAGTACACTGGGGAAAAAATAAATATATACGTGTGAACAGATAGAGAAGAGCAAAGCCACTCGGTGCAAAATCCTTGAGCTGGATAAAGAAAAGGGTGGGTTAGTTGGTGAAAGAGCCGGTGCTGAAGGGGAAAGGAAAGCTTAAAGGAGTAATAAATAAACAAGTTATTAAAAAGAAAAACACTTTTTGTGTTTGTGTGCGAGAGAGAGATAGATAGAGACTGAGCTCATTCATGCAGCTGATGTCAGAATCTGGACATTTAGTATATGAATAGAATATACATCACACTATTTTCCTTTTCCTGAAGTGTGTATGTAATTTTTGGCTGACCCTGTATAAAGAATATTTATTTTTCTGAATGGGTCCACTGTTGTAAATTACAACCACCAAAAGTGTCCCTTTATCCAAGTGCCAGTGACCAGGGAATATGGTTTAATCACTTTCAATAACTTATTATTACCATCATTATTAGGCTATTATTAAAACTACAGCTGTAAATCACTAGTAGCCTCTCAATTTAACTTGTGACTGTTACAATTTCCTAATGTTAATTGTCAGATTTTTAAAGCAGTTATATTTCTTAAATGTTTAAAGCAGTTATATTTCTTAAATGTTTTAGTAGTACTCTTAAAAGTACTAAAACTGTTCATTAAACTGCAGTTTAATAAACTGAAATGCTGTGTAACTTTTTTTTTTATTGACTGTTTAAAGGTCACGCCTTATAGAAAAAGCATTTATATTTTTTAAGCGTCAGTCTCACAAAACCAGAGTATTTTTTTTTTGTATATTTTAGTGGCTGGGATTTCCACTACTCAATATTAGTTTTTATCGGATGATAATTCTATTCTCGCTTACTGTTAAAGTAATGCTAAGTGGTAGGATAAGACTGGGATTGAGATGAGAGGGGTGGGGCTTCCATTTTTACTTTCAAAGGAGTTCAAAACAGCTGTCAATCATTCCAGACTTACGATATCCGATTAAAAATATGTACTCTACAAATATGTCACACCAGACTCTTTCATCCCCAACATCCCACACTGCAGTCTCACGTATTCAAACTTTTATGCAGCTTGTCATCTGGTGTGTCTGAGGCGATGATACACGGCCACTTACTAGGCAAGCGAGCCTGGGCCTGGGAGCTGAGGACCAGCCTCTGGGGCAGCAGGGGGTGAGTGGATAGAGGCTGAGGGGTGAGAGCAGGTCTGGGGCCTACAGCACCCACCCCTGCTACACCTAAAGCCAGAGTGGCAGTGGAGGGGGCAGCTGCAACAGCGAGTCCTGGTGTGCTGCAGGCTGTGGGGTTTGGGGAAAGAAGAGACAAGTCAGTCTGTGTTTCTCCAGCTGGAATAAACAGGGAAGAGATGTAGGTTTAATGAAACTCAGCAAAAAACAAACAAACAAAAAAAGTGCAGATGACAACAGGTGTAGCGTGGAGGAACTTTGTAGGGATGGATCATGGGAAAGAAAAATTAAGTCCACAATATATTGTAAAAGTCTGGATTAAAACATCATTAAGAGTTTTAAATTACATGGCTAAGTGACTACATTATGCACTGCCTAGCCCAAAGGGGGGAAAAAAAATCAACAAAAAAACCAACACAAAAACTCTGCACAAGCCTCTGAAGACAGTGTTATGATGTGGGGTTGCTTCAGTTGCTGAGGTCTAGACTCAGCAACGTTACGTGGCAATAAAATTAGACACTTGACTCCAGAGAAGTCAAATGAAATCACTTTTTAAATTTTCAAAAATTCCTTCTTAAGAGCTGTTAAAAAAAAAAAAAACACCGTAACTCAGACATGCTCAAACATTAAACCATTCAGCGCTGTACAAGCTAGTCTCGTCCAGGATTACTGGGATAAACAAAACCCATATCTCAGCACTGAAACCAGACTCACAGGCTCTCACGCGGTCGTGGACGTCCTGCACAAAATGTCGTTATAAATAATAAAACAATATATTATAGCAACACAATTCAAAGGCACGGAATGAACTTCATTATACAAAAAAAATCTAACTTTTTGTTTTTTTTTCAAAAGCAGAAATGGTTCAGGACATAAAGACAAAGACTTGTTGTGTCTTCTGTACAATATAAACTTTATCAGAGCACGCTGCTAAGGTCTTACCCTGAGCGGATGAGGTGGTAGTAACGGGTGATTTGCCCCTGGCCTGGGCGTTCTGAGCAACAGCAGCAGGGGCAGAAGTGGTGGTGGGGGTGGTAGTGGTGGTGGCCGCGGTGGAGCGCTGAACTTGCGAGGTGTTGACCTGGGGCACGAGACGTCCTTCTGGTTTTGTCCCGTACTGCACTGGCAGGAACAACCTAAAGCACACAAACACGGGACTGATCAGTCTCACGTAATCCTGCTATCGCAAGAAGGGGAGGGGGGGTTAGTGAGGGAGAGACAGAGCATGAGAGACATATAAAGACACAGAAGATTTAAGATATAAAACAAGCAGAAAAAAAGAAAAAGAGACAGACGGGGAAGAAAAGAGACTAGGAAAAAACAAAGTGCGAGGAAGAAGACAAAGAATCAGTTAGAGCAACACAGAGGAGTGGAAGGACAGAGACATGTAGAGTGAGAGGGACAGACAGAAAGTGAGGAAGGAGAAAGAAGATGAAATGTGAGAGGGACACTGAAAGATTGAAAAATAGGGAGGGGACAAGAGAGAAAGTAAGGGAAAAAGAAAGATTATATTACAATAAAAGTAAGAGATGGAATGTGAGACATACAGTGAGAAAAATAGGGAGACCAAAAAAAAGAGAAAGAGATGGAATGTGACTGGACACAAGAGAGAGGTAGAGAGAAAGAAATTGAGAGCGAGGGACAAAAACAAAGAGAGACAGATGGAGTGAAACAAGAGGCACTGAGAGAAAGAGAGACAGAGAAGAAGCGAGCAAAATTATATAAACCGGTTAATTATTACAGTTAATTAGAAATAAAGCCTGATGATCCATGTGACTATTCATCTTCAGACTGGTGTGTTTCCGACCTGCTGGGTTTGATCTTGCAGACTCGGGGTCTGGGTGGAGGCTCAGGGGCGCTGTGGATCTCCTCGATCAGCTGCTGCCTCAGACGCAGTTTGGGAAGAACCTCTGTGCTCTCGAAGCGCGTCAGTCTGCCCTCGTTACTGATCAGATCAAACAGGGACAGGTCCACCGTCTGGGGGGGAGGGGAGGAGGACATTAAACACTGTTTACTTCACCACAACAATCACTCACTCAATCTCTCACACACAAACAGGCGCACACACTCACACGCAACATGTACACACACACACCTTCCACTGGTCCTTGTGCAGGGCTGTGAGCAGTAACGACGGCGTGTTGTACTGCAGGCTTTGGCACGTGTACGAGCTGGCGGTCTCTCTGATCTGGATCAAGTCTGGGTGATTACAGATCCTCTGCAGCTGCATTAGAACTTGCAGCACGCTTACGAAGTGTCCGGTCTTTAGGGCCTCCTGAGCACTGCACAAAAAAAAAAAACTATTTTAGCTGAAACAGATTTGCCAATCTATCAGAAGAAATACTGTAGAAAGATGTGGGCTCTCTGAGCAAACTACAGGTCGTCCCCTACTTACGAACGAGTTCCGTCCCGGGGCATGTTCGTAAGTCGGATTTGTTCTTAACTCCGACAAAGTGAGTCTTATATATGCCTTTGACACGAATATACAACGTAAAGCATACCAATCCATTTGACTAAATCTCTGTCCCCTGCCAACATGTGGCCAAAAACTGTAACTGTGCCTAAAGAAATTAATCATGCGCATCAAATGTAACAACGTTGTCTCTGCACCTTTAAATCATGAGGGAAATTCCATATGCCATTTTGTCTCTGAGCTGTTTTCCACTGTATTGGACTCCGTTTTGTTGAGGATTTTTTCAAAATTAGGATTATTCACCATCAGGACAACTTTACAGGACAGGAATTTTCTGTTATCGTGCTCCTGGATTGATTCATTGAAAGCGGTGAGGCCTACTCATTTCTTCACACACTAAAAATATTGCATATTATTGCAAATATTGGTATCTGGTGCACTGCAGTGTGTATTTTTTTTTTTTGTACAATACTACCACAATGTGCTACTTCCGTGTCTGTTCTTCTCTGTGGAAATTCGTAACTCGGTTATTCGTAAGTTGGGGACTTCCTGTGGTCTCAAACACACTCACTAAACACTCACTAATGTGAGAAAAGTAATGTTATAAGGAATTATAATAAATTTTAATCAATCATTAAACTTTGTTTTTTAAGATTTAAAAATGTAATAAAATCGGTTGAAAATGTAATATCGAATCGGAAAACGTATAAAATCATGATAAAATCTCGAATCAGCGCCTAAGAATCAAGATTATATCGTTTCAGGAGGTGATTGATCATCAGTAATAAGGATGCAGCTGGTACAGACCTGGGCTGCGTCAGGATGTCCTCGTACATGCTCTTCTGTCTCGCCGAGAGCCGGCACTTCAGGATGTGCTCGTACTTCTTGGGCAGCTGCTTCTCCACGTCTCTCTTGGAGCGACGCAGGATGAAGGGCTGGATCATCTACACAAAGCAAGAGAAAGCGAGATGAAGGGAAAGTTTGCTAGTGCGTAAGTAAGTTGTTTAAACAATGATTTCACTTTTTCCCCCCGGCAGATAAACATGACGTCTAGACAGTAAAAATAACGACACCGTATCAATTAGTGTTATAACATTCGCCAATACAGCTACATTTAATAGGGCGACACATTTGCGAGCACACGCCTACCCTGTGGAGTCTGATGACCAGCTTGTGGCAGTAGTCCTGGTTCTGGTCTGCTCCGGGTTGGATGGGGAAGTCAAGAAACGAGCGAGTGATCCCAGGCAGGAGGAAGTGAATCATGGTCCACAGCTCCCTCAGTGTGTTCTGTAGAGGGGTGTTGATCAGCAAGATCCTCTGCTGACTGTGTGACACACAAAAAACACAACACAATCAGCTAACACATAAAAACTCAATTAGGTCTCGTTTATTAGAGGGCAGACGTCTAGAGCTGGCATCTGACCTCCTCAGGGTGAAGATGGTCTCCCAGTGTTTCTCGGTCAGGTTCTTGATCAGCTGCACTTCGTCCAGCACCAGGTGCCTCCAGCGACGCTTCAGGAAGTGAGCCTGGTCTTTCAGCAGCAGCTTGTATGACGTGACGCAAACGTGGAAGCTGTTGCGTTCGGACCACCACTGTGAAGAAATAAGGGCAAAAAGAGAATAAGGAGAAATTTCACAAACCTACATCCACCACCTGTGTGAGAAGAACGGATTAGATGCCTTCTGATGTTTACCGATCGTTTGTATCTGCGTTCTCTCTTGCCGCCCAAGTACAGGAGGATTTTGAGGCCCGGGCACCAGCGCTTAAACTCCAGTTCCCAGTTGAGCAGCTTGCACGTTCTCACCACCACCAGATGGGGGCCCCATATACCTGTAAATAAGACATGTTAACCAAACATCTGGACTTTCTATTACATCTTAAAAGTGTTGTTTATTTGTTAAGCAGTTTAACACAGCCATGCTTTTTTCCTGGACTGTACTTCAGATAAAAATAAGTAAATTAGCTTTATTAACCTAGGGCTACACACTTTTGCGATTATTTACACACACTCTTATACGATACTTATGACTTATTTAATAAAAGTGCCATTTTTAAAATTCTAAATATTTATCTAGACTAACAGCATGAGAAATTCGCTCATTTCCCAATATTGTGTTATAAACTGTACATAAATTCCCAACTACGTGTAAGTGTAATAAATTGCAGACTTTTAAGAATAAAGAATCACACAGGTCCATATTACAAATTCAATATCTGTGTAATTAATCGTGCAGCACTAATCTATAAACAAGGTGTTATACAAAAAAATTTTATAAAATCCATGTCAGATCTAGCACATCCACCCCATTAATCAACAACATTACAGTCATAGTTGAAGACGGACCTTCTTGACAGGCCAGGTGCGCGAGGTACGCCACCGTCTGGACGGTCTTGCCCAGTCCGGTCTCGTCTGCCAGAATGCCGTTGAGGTGTTTCCGGTGCAGGTTAGCCAACCACTCGACACCCACCAGCTGGTAATCTCTTAGAGAGCCATGAAGGAGGGAAGGCATGGAAAGACGAGACTAAAATATAAGGAAAAAAAAAAAAGGAGAGGATATTGTAAGAAGAGTTAAATATGACGGTTAAATGACCTCAGCCACCAGAATGAGCTAAGAACGCCATCTAGTAACCAGACATCATCTTAAGTCTAGATGACCATGTTTCCACTTCAGCAACAGAAATAAGAGTACTTCCTACTTTCTACTATTTCTTTGATGACAAAACTAAAACAAAAAAATTGTAGCCGAACAGCTAATAAAATGTTCTCCAACGTGTCCACTGTGATATTTATAAACATAAGTGTAAGGAAGCTCACAGTAGGTGTAGTCCTGGCGCTGCCTTTGGGCAGGATCAGATCTGTTGCCCGGGACACTTCCGCTATATCCTTTGTGGGTTTGCCGTCGGCGCTGCCGGTGCTCCGGTCGGGTCCGCGGTACTGCTCCTCGCTCAAGAGCGTATCGATGAGAACCGCCTCGTGAGGACTGTCCAGGGGACAACTGTCCATGTCTAATGCAGCAGAGAAGATGTAAAAGATTTCATATCGCATACCGAAAGAACATATCTATTTAATTAAGCATGTTTTTTTATTGTTGACGGATGCAAAAATAATGGCACAGAGGGGAGGTGTTGTGCTAAATGGCGGGAAGAATTTTGGTTAATGAAATACAGGTAGTCCCTGACTTACGAACTAGTTCCGTTCCGGGGGGCATGTTCGTAAGTCAATTTGTTCTCAACTCGGATATTCAATGTTAAAGCATATCAATCCACTTGACTAAATATCTGTGCCCTTCCTCCACACTGCCATCATGTGGCCAAAAACCATAATCTGCACCTTTAGAGTCGCGAGGGGAATCCCCAATACCATTTTGTCTCTGAGCTGTTTTCCAATGTATTGGACTATGAACTATGAAGTTTTGTTGAGGATTTTCTGAAATTAGGATTATTCAGCATCAGGACAGACGTTTTTCCATCCCGAACTGATTCACTGAAACTGATGTGTTGAAGGCCGACTCATTTCTCCCGCAACCCCACACACAATATACTTTAGACATTTTATACATTCACTGACACACTGACAATATTGTAAATAATGGTATCTGATGCACTACAGTGTCTATTTTTTGTACAATACACGTGAGCTACTTCTGTGATTGAACCAGAAAAGTTCTGCTGAATCTGCGGAAATTCATAACTTGAATGTTCGGAAATCAGTGACTACCTGTACGTTTGTTCTTTTCTACAACAGTTACAATGCATTTTATTTTAAGACTACACGTTTAAAGACTTTAATATTTTATCATTTAGTCTAGTAGTCTGACTATAAAATACTCTTCTTTGTTTTTAAATAGTTCACAACATTTTTAACTAACTAGACTTTACAAATAAAGTCATGACAACATGGTTAATATGACAATACAACAAAACTATGTATAATCTGAAGTCGGAGAATGTGTGTAATACTCTGGTGTGATTTATTGACTTATAGTGAGGATGAAACCATGCCTTCGACTTCATCTTTGTCCTCGTCCTCGCTCTGGCAGGCAGGCTGCGGCCACTCGAATCCCTCAGCGTACGCGCCGGCGTATTTCTTCACCAGGGTTTCCAATGGCACCTCGGCTATAAACAAAAATCGATGCACACTGCATTTTAAAAATATCTCAAGTACTACAAAATAGCTTTTTCTGCTTAGCATTTAAAATGTATTTGTACACAAGTTCCATAAAAGGAATTTAAATAGAGAAAAAAAAAATCCTTTGGATAATTGTGTGAAAGCGGTCTCTGACCTTCCTTGGTGAGCTCAACAAGCTCCTCTTTTTGCTCAGCAGGGACTTCCATAGCCTCCTGCTCCTCTATAGTGCTCTCCTCATCTTCAGCTGCAAAAACACACACACGCAAAAGGGTTAAGTCCCATCATCAAGCTAATGAACACTCAAGAGCACGGTACCATGATGGTCACACAATTACAGCACGTACCTTCCTCATCAGACATAGTGGTGCTCGACTTCCTCTTGCGGGTGGAGCTCCCGGACTCCTGATAAAATGAAAGGAAGCTTTAAACTAAAAGAAACCCCATGTAGTCTCAATTTAAAAAAGAAAAAAGACGTATAGGAAACACTGACCACTCTGCTGTCCTTGTCTCCTGAGGCTTGAGAAGATTTACCGCTTTGTCCTGGATCAACAACAATCAGTATTTTCAATCTTAATTTTACTTTAAATACGCAAGTGTATTTGACGTGAAAAAAAAAAAAAAAAACACACAAAACTCTCACCTTTGCTTTTTGATTTCTGTAGCCTGAGTGCTTTCTGTCTTTTGTCTGAGATTTCCAAATGGAGTTTGATTTCCACAACCTGCAACGACAATCATCGAACACATTCACAATAAAATCAGGAAAGGGTTCACATGAGAACACAAATGAGAATAAATAACCTACAACATGTATGGGTTTTCTTCCGCGTTTTCACCTGTTCAATGTTGGACCAGAAGTAGTCCACCTCACGCGCAATGACGCTGGCGATGTTCCTCAGCCTCAGCTCCTCCTCCGTCTTCTTCCTCTCCTCGGCCTTCCTCACCTCGACATGGTAACGAGCACAAGTGCGCACCAGCTGCAAAATCAAACAAAAAACACATCAGTGCAGGTTAAATCGACAGGACAGTCACGCTGAGTGTCTGTCTTTCTGTTTGTGTGTATTGTGGCATGGGGTAATAATACATTTATACAGCCTTAAAATTGAAAGGTTTCTATATTAACTCGCACAACAAACCAACACGTTTTCATGAACCTTTACCATAAATAAGATTATGATAAAAAAATAAAGCTTGGGGAAAAAACTGCTATGAGAGGGATGCGTCCTTTGAAGTGGATGATACTGATTGATTAAGTAATAATAAATAATAATGTTTACATTAAAAAAAAAAGTTTATACTAACGGTATGTTTGTGTCAAAAGGGAGAAATGTAAAACTCTGCAGCAAAACCAAAAAACTAAAGCGTGAAAAAAAAAATAAGTAAAGAAATGGAGGGACTTAAATGAACTTCTCCTCTGCAGCAGAAGTAACGTTTTGGTCTCGCCTTCCTGGGAAGGTCTTGTTTTGGGGAGAAAAAAAAAAATAAAAAATCAGTACAGTTCTACAATATAGAAAATAAATCACTAAACAGAAAGTGTGTCCAAACTCTTCACTGGTACTGTACCTCACCCACCACTCTGGACAGCCTTTTTGGACAATCTTTTTGGACAAAAATCAAATTCCATAGTGCTGCATTACTATAAATTATAACCATTTTAACAGCCTCTTGTTGCCTTTTATGGGGAAGAAAAAACATGCAGTGTTGCACAACTGACCTTTTTGGCAGCAGCCATCTTCCAGCGCCTCTCCTGGGCAAAATCAGCAGCCATCCACTGCATCTCCTCCAGCAGATAGTCCCAGTGAGATTTGGGCCTGCTGGCTTCCTGCAGTTTGGGGAGGCGGCTAGCTGACCACTGGCCCTCCTTCCTGAGCTCAGCAATGCGTTGATGCACTTGGCTTTCCTACACAGGGTCACACATGCATCTCATCTGGATTAATTCAGTAATTTTAAACTTGCTGAACATTTGCGCCAAGAGGCCACTTGCTTTCTGACCAAACTACCCCTTTAAGGACACTATTAAAACAGTCTAAATATACTGAATAACAGTATATAGTTATTATAATAAAATAATAAACTATACAAATAAACTATAAAATATAACTTCTATAAAAATGAATATTTCGAAGGTCTCACCAGTTTAGCCTGCTCTGCCTGCTTGTCCTGTGAGCTCTCCTGGGCGCTGCTTGTAGCCGAACCCTGGCTCAGAGTGGGGAGCTTCAGAGCCGCAGTGCCGTTGGCGGCCGCGAGTTTGGAGTGCGAGGCGGGGGACAGCGTGTGAGGCACAGGGGTACGGAGCGGGGCGGACGGGAGAGGGGACGGCAAAGAGGATAAGGGTGTAGTGGCCACAGCGGAGGAGGAAAGGGGGTTGGACATCAGACGCTGCGCGGCCTGGGACATCTCCGCTCCGGGTCGGACGAGCGTCACGGTCTTGGGGGACAGAAGGAAGAATGATGAGATGATGACATCATTAAAAATGACATTATAAACAGGGCTACTTCTCTTAAACTGGTGTTGCTTAGTCTGAATTAGCATACTTAAAACTGAAAGGCTTTTATGTTTTATAAAGTAATAACACTTGTATTCTCGTATTATTAAAAAAAAAAAAAAAAAAAAACACATCTGTACTCACGGCCTGTCCTGGCTGCATGACCGGCTGCGTCTGCTGCTGTATTTGGAGCTGCATCTGCAGCTGTGGGTGTGGGTTCACTGCAGCCAGTACAGCCCCTGCCCCCTGCAGCTTCACCTGGGCCTGGAGCTGCCCACCGGGTGCCTGGCACTGCTGCTCCAACACCACGGGCTGCGTCTGAGAGAGAGCTGGGGGCAAAGTGGCCATGGGTAGTGTAGCTTGAGGGAGTCGCCCAGGCAGCTGGGGCGGGGGTGTGTGGAGACTGGCAGCGTTCTGCACCGGGGGGCCTTTGGATGGGTCGTACCGCTGCTGGTTTTGGTTCTGGCCACCTATCTGGACAGTCTGTGGTGTTGGGGGCATACCGCCTGAGAAAGAATGGAGGAAGGATATATATACAGAGAGAGAGCAGGATGAAAAGGGAAAAAATAAATAAAATAGGCGGAGTAGGGGGAAGGAAGAAAGGAATGTTGAGAAGTATCATGAAATTAATAACAGAGGAAGTAGAAATCGAAAAAGAGTAACGAGAAAGGAAGTGATAAAGAAGAAGCAGAGAAAATGGAAAAAGGAGAGAAAAGGTGACGGAGGGAGAGGAGAAAGATACAGGAAAGTCGCCAGAAAAAAAGGATAAAACATTTTGGAGGGGGGAAAAAAAACATATTTTCAAATATTTATTAATATATACATCATAACAATAACAAATTCTAAAAATCTAAAAAAAAGAAAGAAACAATACTATCCTATGGTATAAATTAACTTTTAATGAATGTGATTGTTAATGATATCCAACTAAATATCCACTGCGTGGTGTTAAAGAAAAATAACACTCACGTTATAACAATGATTACATAAGAAACAAGGTTTGAAGTTTAATAAATAAATTCATAAATAAAACAAACAACAATGTACTTTTATGTTTAATAATTCTATAAAATAACAAGTTTCATGCATTATTCAGTCAAACAATTAAAATAAAAAGGATGAGGAAAAAAAAAGCACTGACGAGATAAGAACAGCAAAGGAAAAAAGAAAAAAGATAGAAATAGATTAAAATAAAAAAAATAAAATGCAACTAAGCACAGACACCATAGGATGAGCATGCGTGTTACACTTGATACGTTACACTGCATTTAGACAGCTTATACAGTACAACAGAGCAAAGCGGGGTGTAAGAGCAGAATAAAGACAAGGTGGACAGATTAGGGGCGAAAAGCAGGACAGTGCTGGGCTTGAAGTGCACACTTAAAAGTAAAGCTAGCTTCTACGCCAATTCTCTTCACCTTTGACGGAGAGGGGGGGGTTCTTTAAGACTCCTGAGTCACGTCAGGTTCGCTAATTTACCTGGACTGAGGGATGAAGGCCAAGTTGTGACAAAGAAAAATGCTCGAGAAACCAAGGATGATGGATGGAACATGTCGAGGATGGCGTGTGTCGACGCTATACAACGATGCGATGGGAACCAAGGAAAAGGGGGCGGAGCCAGGGACTCCGGGTAAGACGTGTCAGATGAACATGGATTTGAAATAATAATAATAATGTGACGTATCGGCTGAGACAGATCGTCCAGTGAACTGGTGAAGAAGAAGAAGAAAAATGATGTTGAATGATTTCAAAATAATTATAAAGGAAAGGGAAAAGATGTGGATTCTTTCCTTTCAGACGCTCCTGGATCTCCTTCTGGATCTCCTCGTACCTCTCGAAGCCTGAACTTCCACCGGGCAAGGTCAAAGGGAGTGCATAGAATTTGGGTTTAAAGAAATTAAATTTTTATCTAAAATGCGATAAATGATTAAAGAGAGGGGGGAGGTATCATCACTGAGAACTCTCTGGGTTGACCTCTGACCTCCAGCAGCGTCTCTCTCTCTCTCTACACCAATGCACATGAGAGTAGTGGGACCGGGGGGGCCGTGGGAGGAAGAAAACACATCGGCGCTCCTACCTTGCGCTGTAGGCATAAGCTGCTGGAGGGGAACGCCGGGAGATCCTAAAGGAGCTACAACGGGGTGCTGGAATATCATCCCGTGGCGAACCACTTCGATCCGGGACCGCTTAGCCTGATCTGGGATGCAAAACACACAACACCCTCAACACGCAAAAAAAAAAAAAAAAAAGGGGGGAAGATTGAAAAGGGGAGGAAAAAAAAGAACAAGAAAACACGGATTTTTCAAAAAAAGAAAGAGAAAAAAAAAACACTAGGCACACAGCAATGACGGTTGCACACCAGCAGTCGGACGCTAGGAAGCGAAAGCTCCCCGTTTCATGGGCTTCGAACACACAGCGCTGGGGAAAGATGCTGAATATTGATTAAGCAGAAGCAAATCTGAGGAGGAAATGAAGGAAAGGAAGAGGGAGGGGGGAAAAAGAAGGGGGGAGAAACAAAAACAAACAAAAAAAAACAAAAACAAACAAAAATAATCCTTTGTCGACGCCCGGTCTACCTGCTTGAGCCAAAGCCTGCTGCCGTTTAAAAGCCTCCATGTCCACGGGATTGGAAATGTTGCCACCTGATGACGCCTGATGGCAGATGACACGGTATTTAACATTTTGTCCGAATCCATCAGAGATCTTTTTCCAGAGAACCGGCGTCTGTGTGTGTGAGGTCTTTCTCACCTGAAACTGCGGCTGGGTGGAGAACGCCGCCGAGACGTTGGGCGGGAGCTGGGTGGATATGGCGACGGGCGTCACCGCCTGGCCATCCTTTCCCGTCACTACTTTCACCTGAGTGGTTGTCATAGAAACAGACGTACATACAACGCTCGCACAACGCTCGTGTCCCTGAAATAAAAATGGCTGCTGAATGAAATGATCTCAGGCAAGTCATTATTTATTGCACTGCTAATAAATACAAGTAGGGACAGGAACTAAAGGTACTTAGGTGTACTGATTATATCTGACTGGTTACGTATAGGCCGTTAGACAATGTATACCACACACACACACATAAATAAACACAAATTCTGGTTTTACTGATTGCAAAAAAATTTTCAGAAATGATAGATGGATGACGCCACTGAATGAGTCACTATCTGTGCAGTTCTTTAACAAATTTAAACTGGTTATATCATCATCTTATGTATATTGTCTTAATGCACATCATGAAAAATCAAGCCAAAAGAAAAACACTGACAAAAAGGCGGCAGATGAGATGGCATAAACACTTTTTTCGCCCAAAGTCTGTTTTTTCTCATTAATTTCACCCAGTCAGTATAATCCAGTTATTTAAATATCCAATACGTTAACACTAGCACTTTCTCCATTCCTCCCAAAGTACCTTTAGTTCTTATACAAGTAATTTTTGCCTCTAAATGGAAATACAGCTGTTAAAAAAAAAAAAAAAAAAAAAAAAAACACCACCACTCATACATGACTGCAATATAAATCAAAAAGCTTCAAGAAGCTCAAAACACGCTTTACCTCGTCGTTGATGACTTCGGATTGTTCTTCTTCTTCCTCCTCGTCTTCGAGGTCCAGATCGTTCTGCCTCAGGTAGGTGAAGAGCGGCACGCACGGCTTTTTCTTAAAGGCCAGGTAGTCCATCATGTTGCCCTGCAGGTGTTGGAGAAAGAACAGCTCGATCAGGTAGTCCTTGAAGACATCCTTCAGGCCGTCCATCTTCTTGGTGTGATGCTCCAAGCACTGCTTCCTCAGCTGGGCCACCTCGGCGTTAGCAGGCGCGATCTCCTCCAGCTTCTTGGGCTGTACCTTCTTTGGGGTCAGCGGGGGGTTCGCGGTACTCCGAGAAGGACTGGAAGGTGGGGCGGCTCCGAAGGACGTCATTCCGGACGTCGTGACAACGGGCCGAAGCTGTCCCTGTATAATGCTGCTGATCTGAGGAGGAAGGTTGGATGTGGTGATGTGACCAGGACTGACTAAAGCCGGGAGAGTGGCACCGGAGGCGACAGGACTCTGCGGGCCGAGGTGATGGATAGTGCCGCCGGTCTGGGAATGGGGCTGAGAGAGGCGTCTCTCCCTAACAGACGCCGGCGTCCCGGCCGGGGAAGCCAGCTGCACCGTGCCGACCGCCGTCGGGGCCAGCGGGGTCAAACCGGCGTTATCCTGGTACACATAAGATCCGCTTCCGGGCGGGCTGTTGATGTTGATCTGCCGCATTATGATTCCAGTTTCGACAAACCGTGTAGGGCTTTGCGCGCACACCCCGAGAGCGGCACCCGGCCTGGACACGGCCTGCAGGGAGACGGGGCTGTGCTGGGTCGGACTCTGAGGCTGAATCGACTGAGGAAGCGACGGAGTCACTTGGATATAAGACGGGTGCTCGAACCTCCACTGCGAAGCTTGGTGCTGGAACCCAGGCGACGCTGGACTCTGCAGGGGCAGCGGCGTCAGCGTGATCTGCTGGTTCGGCCCCATGGGCCCCACGTTCTGTAACGTGATGTTCATGTTCTGCCCGGCCACGGGACTTCGACTCATGATGATCTGGTAGTTCGGGGATTGAGGAGCTGGGACTGCGGGGCTCGCTGCCGTTGTGAACGTCGTCACCGGCGACTGTGGATGAGTGACAGCTGTGGGTTGTTGTTGTGTGACTGGTTGCTGTTGCTGCTCCTCTGTTTCAGAGCCAGTGAAGGATTTGGATCTTTGAGGATTTCGCTGTGCGTTTGGTGGACCTCCTCCATGGTGCATCGCGTGGCACGGACACAGTGATGCTTAAAAATAACCACACCCCTTAGAAAAAAAGTGACAAAATTAGGATACAATAAACACTAAAGATTAAGTTAAAATAAAACCATAATTTATTGAATTATTATTATTTCTTAAACATAAATAAATCAAAACAAAACCAACTTGAACATATTCATGCTTCTCACCAAAGATTAAATCCTAATTTAGATTCCTGACAAAAAAGTAAACGCATCTCATTGTTATCATAGCAGTGATGTGACTAGCATGCTAGGTCTGATTAGCCGCATCCTTGCTAGCGGCTAACCAGCTAGCAAAATGTAACACAAAACAAACCATGTCATTGACAATTTATTTCTTGACCGTGTTAATAATATTAACAATTAAACAGTTAATATGTTTTATGGTGTAAATATAATAATAACCCCCGCAGTAGTGGTGATGTTTTCGTTATGCGCTCGCGAGATAAACAACACACAGCTAAGCTAAGTAGCTAACTAGCATAAAATTCATGTGAAATTCACCAGGACTTACACGTAAATTAGCGGCCGCAGAGGTTCACCATTCAGTCTTACGATAAACCCCTGACCTTACACACGGCTGCACTGAGACTGTGACTGACACACACACACACACACACACACACACACACACACACACACTGACCGCGGGCAGTTTAACAGACGCGTCGCGGCGGCGCTGTGTGGAACATGGCGAGAGAGCTCGCGCTACCTCCGCCGCTCGGGCCAGACGCACGCACACACACACTACGCATGCGCACTGAATCTGGATCGTGAATAATGATGTAATTTCATGAATAAAATATTAACTTATAAGATAAATGTACTGCCCTGTGTGTCTAATTGAGTGTAATTTACGATTTAAAAAACAGTCTGTTTAATGATGCGACACTTCCTTTCTTCTCCCGTTACCCGGAAATACTTGTTGGGTGGGTTGTTTTTTTTTACTTTTTTAAAAGGCGGGTCTTTAGTATAATTGACCAATCAGAAAGAGGAATTCTAACTGTCAAATAACTCATAAAGTGGAAAGGACAGAATAAGTTTTTTTTTGTCAGATATTCTTGTTGTTGTTGTTTTTTAAGTTTTGTTTAATCCTGAGTTTCTTTTTTTTTTTTAAGGCCAAAAAAAAAAACATTTATATACATTTATACATTTACAGTGCATTCCAAAAGTATTAGCACCCCTTGAACTTTTCCATATTTTGAATTACTAGAATTTTATGTGATGAAGTGGCATATAATTGTGAAGCGCAAGAAAAATGATAAATGTTTTATATTCCAACAATATTTTTATCGATTTTAAACAGGAATACAACAGGGTAAATATGTAATGTTTCAATACAGATTTTATAACCCCCTTATAAACCCTATAGCACCCACCTCACATGCATAAGAAAGGCTAGACTTTATGCCTGGCATAAAAAAATATTAATAATAAAGGAGAAAAACGAAAAGAAAAAAAAAAGAAGAATATGGAGTTGGAAGTTTTTTGGTGCTGCATGCAAAAAAAAAAGGAAAAAGAAAACAAACAGACAAACAATTAAATAAGAATGGAATCAAACTATTAATGTATATGAAAAAAGCGAAGGAAGGGCCCCCGCACCTGTTGAAATTTCAAGTCTGAATAACGGATTGAGTAGTGAATCTTCTCCAGGGACAAACAGGACATAATATCTCTGAGCCACTGGGCGTGAGTGGGTGACATGGAATCCTTCCACTTGAATAAAAGAGAACGCCTGGCCAGGAGTGTCGCAAAAGATAATAAACACTGTTTAGTTTGAGTTAGACGCTTATCTTCCTCTCCAGTAATACCGAAAAGCAAGGTTTTAAAAACATCCCTTCAGAATTTTTCCAAATTCGGGCATGTCCAAATGTCCAGCACATATGATTAAGAGACGCCTCTCCTCTTTTACATTTCTCACAACGTGGATCAACGTCTGGGTAGAAACGGGAAAGTTTAAGTTTGGAGAAATGAGCCCTGTGTACAACCTTAACCTGTAATAAAGAGTGGCGAGCACATAAGGAGGTTGAGTTGACAAGTTTAAGAATTGAATTCCAAGTATC
Organism: Clarias gariepinus; assembly: GCF_024256425.1. Taxonomy (NCBI): domain Eukaryota; kingdom Metazoa; phylum Chordata; class Actinopteri; order Siluriformes; family Clariidae; genus Clarias; species Clarias gariepinus. The sequence goes on along the minus strand of NC_071108.1, from coordinate 32,504,121 downwards.
ATCTGACAGTGACAGATTTAAATCTTTCTCCCAAGCAGTTTTAATTTTACACAAAGGGGTGTGACTCAAACCCATCAGTCCACCATAAATAGTGGACATTAGGCCTTTACAGCGGGGACAGACAGAAGAGATTAACTAGAATGTTTGGCGCACGAGCCTCAGGGAAATTCGGTATTAAAGAGCCAATGAAGTGTCTTACTTCCAGGTATGTGAAAAAATGAGAATTGGGTACCTTTTAGAGAGCTGTTCAAATGATGCAAACCTATGGTCAACAAACAGATCTTTACAAAGCTTGATGCCCTTATTGTACCATTCCTAAAACACTGAATCATGTAAAGAAGGTTGGAAGAGATGGTTAGAGACGATGGGACTGGACAGAGAGAAGCCCAGAAGACCGCAGTGCTTTCTGAACTGAGCCCATACTCTTAAGGTATGCCTAATAACTGAATTATTGATAGATTTAATTGAGGGGTTGGGGAGTGCAGATCCAAGGAGTGCAGAGACAGAGAGGGTTTTTACAGACTTTATCTCTATTTCCACCCAGGTAGGCTGTTTAGGTTGGTTATGAAAATATGACCAAAAAATGACGCATGGAATGTTTGCTGCCCAGTAGTAAAAACGAAAATTAGGTAGAGCCAAGCCACCGTCTCTTTTAGATCTTTGAAGTGAGGACTTATTCAGACGTGATGATTTGTGTGAATGGAGTTTTCATGTTCTTCCTGTGCTAAATATACATTTATTATTAGTAATACCCCAGTTATTATTAGTACCCCAGTTTCATTTATTCAAAAATATTCAGAAAGTATTAAGTTTATAAAAGTCCTAATGCCGTTAGAATTTGACGTTTACGTTTAAAAAAAAAACGTTTTTGCATGTTGCTGTTTTGTGCAAAATATTAATCAAAGGTTGATTGAAAAATTTATCAAGTTGATGGAAAGGAAGAGCGCTGTACATCTTTATAAACTGTTAGTGGAACTTGGGCTCACACAGAACTCCTAGATCCTCATTTATTTATTTGTTTGTTTAAATAATAAATTTCATTTATTATTTATCTGTTCCTCCCTCCCGCAACCTTTTGTACTTTATACAGTATATGCTTGTATTTTGTAATAATGTACCACGCCATTGGTTTTTCAAATATTATTTGTCCTGGTTTGTTTTATATATATATACATATACATATATATATATATATATATATATATATATATATAAAAATACAAGTTTCTTGTTGAGAAGAAAAAAGTAAATAAAAAAAAGCTTTAGAAGCAACACACATAATACTTCAGAATATATTTTTTTATTTCCTGCTTGGCTCTATCTATCTATCTATCTATCTATCTATCTATCTATCTATCTATCTATCTATCTATCCATCTATCCATTTATCTATCTATTTATTTATGTCTGGCTATCTATCTATCCATTTATCTATCCATCGATCTATCTATCTATCTATCTATCTATCTATCTATCTATCTATCTGTCTGGCTATCTATCCATTTATCTATCTATCTATCTATCTGGCTGATTATCTATCTATCTATCTATCTATCTATCTATCTATCTATCTATCTATCTATCCATTTATCTATCTATTTATTTATGTCTGGCTATCTATCTATCCATTTATCTATCCATCGATCTATCTATCCATCGATCTATCTGGCTGACTATCTATCTATCTATCTATCTATCTATCTATCTATCTGTCTGGCTATCTATCCATTTATCTATCTATCTATCTATCTGGCTGATTATCTATCTATCTATCTATCTATCTATCTATCTATCTATCTATCTATCTATCTATCTATCTATCCATCCATCCATCCATTTATCTATCTATCTATCTATCTATCTATCTATCTATCTATCTATCTATCTATCCATCTATCCATTTATCTATCTATTTATTTATGTCTGGCTATCTATCTATCCATTTATCTATCCATTGATCTATCTATCTATCTATCTATCTATCTATCTATCTATCTATCTATCTATCTATCTATCCATCCATCCATCCATCCATTTATCTATCTATCTATCTATCTATCTATCTATCTATCTATCTATCTATCTATCCATCTATCCATTTATCTATCTATTTATTTATGTCTGGCTATCTATCTATCCATTTATCTATCCATTGATCTATCTATCTATCTATCTATCTATCTATCTATCTATCTATCTATCTATCTATCTATCTATCTATCTATCTGTCTGTCTGGCTATCTATCCATTTATCCATCTATCTATCTATCTGGCTGATTATCTATCTATCTATCTATCTATCTATCTATCCATTTATCTATCTATTTATTTATGTCTGGCTATCTATCTATCCATTTATCTATCCATCGATCTATCTATCCATCTATCTATCTGGCTGACTATCTATCTATCTATCTATCTATCTATCTATCTATCTATCTATCCATTTATCTATCTATTTATTTATGTCTGGCTATCTATCTATCCATTTATCTATCCATCGATCTATCTATCCATCTATCTATCTGGCTGACTATCTATCTATCTATCTATCTATCTATCTATCTATCTGTCTGGCTATCTATCCATTTATCTATCTATCTATCTATCTGGCTGATTATCTATCTATCTATCTATCTATCTATCTATCTATCCATCTATCCATTTATCTATCTATTTATTTATGTCTGGCTATCTATCTATCCATTTATCTATCCATCGATCTATCTATCCATCTATCTATCTATCTATCTATCTGTCTATCTATCTATCTATCTATCTATGTATCTATCTATCTATCTATCTATCTAATTGTTTATTATGGTGTTTGTTTGTTTGTTTGTAACTGGGATGAGCTGGGTGTGCCTACTGCCTAGTCCAGTGTTCCTGGGATAGTTTTCAACTCGATCACCTCTTAGTTTTCTTAGAAGCCTTTTTATGTAATTTAAAAGATATAAAAGACAAGATAAAAATGCAACCAAACTTTATTTTTAATCAATACAAATCCACACATCACGAACATTACAAACCTTGGCTTTTTGAAAATAAAAAGACAAACATTCAAACTTCACAAACATCATACAACAGGTGCTCATGTGCATTTGGTGTTAAGGCCATTGTCTAAAATATGTAAAAAAAACACAGACACACACACACACACACACATACACAAAAAGGCAACATAATAATAATAATAATAATACAATTTTAAAAAATTCAAAAACACCAAAAAAAAAAAAAAGTTTTAAACACTTGATCCATGTGAGTCGTGTGCATTTAAAAAAATGTGCTCCATAAAACAGAATAAGTTAAATGAAAGCTATTAAGCGAGTTTTGCTACAGTAGACTCGTTCGGGCGCTCGGCCGGCGCTCTCCTTCTCAGTAAAGTGCTTCATCGTAAAGACATTTGTAAAGAATAAAAGCTACAGCAGCTGTTTCATCAAAGTACATCCAGATCTGATAAATATTGAGTACAGCATAAGAGTTAAAAGATCACACGGCAATTCAACGGTCAGAAAAGAATGCTTTCGCTTGGTCTAATCACTGACACATCACTTGATCACCAGCGGTCCGTCTGCCATGGCTGCGAACGGCTCCACCTCAATCACCGGCCTGGTTCTTTGTTCATGCAAATCCATGCTTTAGAGAGCGTAAGAAGCAAAAGTGCTCATTCTGCACTTTTCACACAAACACACACAATCTCTCTAATGAGAAACTATGATTTGGAATTGGATGTGGTGTTATTAATCGTAGTCAAGGACTTATGATGCTAAAGTCCTGCATGAAGCCTGATGAACTGATTCACACACATTTCAAAACACCCTTCAAACCAGTTTAATCTAAGAGCTTCAAACTAATAATAATCTAGCCTTAAATCTAGACTTATCATAAATGAGTTCCTATTGGTTATAATCGTTCATTTGTTTTCTGTAATTTACGGAAGGAGTCTCCAGTGTCAGAGCTGGTAAGCTAGAGCTCCATCTCCAAATATATATAAAAAACAACAACACCTACTGTATCGTAACATTCTGTGCGCCACATTAACTATGAATGGACAAAAAGTACAAAATACTGTTTGTTTTTAAAAAAATGAACAAACAAGCAATTGCAATAGTATTTTTTCCCGATTTTCTCCCTAATTTAGTCGTGTCCAATTCCTCCCCGTCACTAGGGGGCTCCCACATTAAGGCTACTACTACCACTCGGTCGGAAGAGCTGAAGACTATCACGTGTTTCCTCCGAACCACGTGACGCCAGCCGACCGCATCTTTTCGAACTGCTTGCTCATGCACCGTTAGGGGCGGAGTAACACACTCGGAGGACCGCGCTATCCGCTCCTTCCGCGTGCGTGAGCTCACAGACTCCCCTGATTGGCTGTAGAGCCGAGATTAATGTAGGCGCACTAAAGACCTCTCATCCCTCCCCTGTGAGAGAGCTCGGCCAATCAGCTCTCTCTAAACCTCCAGCTGCGAGAGGTTACAGCATCACCCGGGAATCGAACCAACGATCGAAAAATAATAAGCTTAATCAGCTTCTTTAGTAGTTTCATCCTGTTGTTGATGGTTTTCCTGTAACCGCACACCTTTTATGTTTTTCCTTACTAGATATCGGTGTTATTCAGCACACGGAAGCAGGTCGCATAAATTAAGACGTGTGCGTGAATAAGGGATGAAGATTCGTTTGGTATGAGAGGAAAACGTGTGGTCACAAACACGGTCCTGGCTGCAGGGAGGAGAGACGCCGCTCGATACACTGCTTACCTGCCAACACACACACACACACACACACACACACATACACAAAGGTGGTGAGATTCTTTCTTTACTCACACCCCAATCCTAAGGTCGGATCCGTATTAAGGGTCGCTCCTTACATTTGTTGATGTTGTTGAGGTCGGAGCTCTCGGTGATGATTGAGGACAGGCCTTCCATCAGCAGCAAGGCTTTGTGGTAGCGCTGGACCGAGGCCTCGCCGTGGTGGAACATCTCATCCAGAGCTGCAGCCTGAACCTAATCACGTTAGAACAGAAGAGAGAACAAGCTGGAGCCGCTGCTGTAACGTGAGCCACGGTTTCACCGTTTAACTATAAACAGATGCCTTGATGATTCGCTGCGGAATGTGGTGTAAGTGTGTGTGTGTGTGTGTGTGTTTGTGTGTTTGTGTGTGTGTGTGTACCATCTGGACGGTGTTAGAGTAGATGATTTTCTCGGCGGTGATGTTGTTCATGCGGTCCATCAGCCTTTGCTTGGTGCTGAAGAAGAGCTGAAGCCTCGCAGTGAGAGCGCGAGACGACATCACACACTCCTTGTACAGCTCGTTCAGCTTACGCACTACTACACACACACACACACACACACACAGAGAAAAAGACACACACAAAATATCTTCAACCAACAATTTTAGATTTGTTTCTAAAGACTTCTGTCATTTTTTGTTTTTAACAATAAAAATGATGCTTTTGAGTGTCTGAGTGTGTGTGTGTGTGTGTGTGTGTGTCCTTTACCCTGTTTGACAGACGCGGATGGGTAGAGTTTGCCCTGTTTGATCGCCTCCTTGGCCGTGTGTAAGGCGCTGGATAGGAGCTCGGCACACTTCATATACAGGACCAACTGCTCTGCACAACTAAACACACGTACAAATGACGTATTTTTACTTTCGAATGAAAATAAAACCATATCACAATGTGTGTGTGTGTGTAAGATGTAAAAGCGGAGCGTCACCTCCACTCTCGGCTCAGCTGGCTTATCTGATCGGCCACCTGACTCTGCTCCAGGAAGGAGGCGTCGGACGACTCGCTCCTCTCGATCCCAGCATCCTTTGCGGCGGCCATGTCCATCACGCAGTGTGCGAAGGCCAGGGTGAAGCGCAGCTGAGTGAGCGTGTCCGTGTGATCCTGCTGCACACCCACAACACACAGACGAGGTCACGCCGCAGCGTCTCTAATCTTAAATCATTTCAAATTCCTTTAACCAGCTGTGACGCAGTTATCTGTCGGCGTAGTCGCTTCGTAACTAGTGAATTATCATCGCACAGTGCGTTTTCAGAATACAAAACGAGGTACCTAAATAAACCCTGCCTAGAAAGCATAAAACCATAGATCTCCAGGATCTCCATACTGAAAGTCAGTACCTCCATCAGCGTCTCCGCCGGGAGCTCAGGAGGCACGAAGGCCGTGTCCGCGGGCAGATCGGAGGACATGATGTCATGAGCGCAGCAGTACCTCTCTGGTGAGTTGTAGGGCTTCGGGGAGTGACCGCACGTCCAGCCGGGACTCTCAGGACTGGACGAGGACACTGAAAGCGGACATCATTTAATGACTTTGTTAAATACCCGCCGTTGATGGGTTGGTTGAAGAGTTTGTAGAAAGAGTTAAAAGGGTAAAAGATAAAAATAATCTGCTGATCTTTAATGTAATCAGTGATAATATTATTATTATTATTATTATTATTATTTCAGGTTGAAGCCCACGTACACGTCTGTCTGTCTGTCTGTCTGTCTCTCTGTCTGTACAGCAGAACTCTGTCTAACTTATTAATACGTAAAAGAAATCCCATTCTGTAAGGTTGAGTATCTTACGCCTTGTTTACACTAAGTTGTCCTTCTTTCTTTCGTCGTCACACA